>NC_133785.1:41444035-41488775 GCF_003597395.2 Chelonoidis abingdonii | reverse complement strand
CCCCTGGAAATTTCCACTACCTGCGTCTGACGAAGTGGGTATTCACCCATGAAAGCTCACGCTCCAAAACGTCTGTTAGTCTATAAGGTGCCACAGGATTCTCTGCTTTTTTTTTTTCGGCTTTCATAACTCTGAAAATGTCCCCTCTGATTAGCTTTAAATTTGCAAAGAAATTCTCCTCTGGTTGGAGTTTTATTAATGCATGCAGCGCTCTCAGCCTGCATGGCACTTTACAGACATAAAGCGACAGCTCCTAGCGCTGAGGGCCTTGCATCTAAATTTGACATGTCAGAGCAGAGGATGACTATAAATGGTGAGAGCATTAGAACATGGGTTTTAGCTCTTGGTCTTATAAAGGCTTTTTAAAATGTTTGGTCTTTGTTTCTAATTTTAAAATTAATCTCTGGCATGACTGTTGGGTGACAGTTAACAATGGAAGGGTTTGGAAGAAAGTGATGCATGCGATCTTGCCACACAGAAGAGTGGAGGGAAGGAGGTCAGATTAAGACTTAGAATGGAAACCTGTTATCCTTACTGCTGATCTGCAGTGTCTTATTGTTCTTCATGTATGGCAGTGTGGAGCCCACTGTTGCTGCATGTGCGCCTCATGCACGTGACAGCTGATTTTTGTCAAAAACCAGGTCCTTTGGGGCCATGTTTGCTGCCTATGCCGCCTCCTGCCTCTTTGCAGGGGCTAAAGGCCAGGGCAGCCATGACGCTCTGTTCTCTCTTACACAGCACTGAGACAGAACCTGGCACATGTCCAACCTGCTAGTTCTTAGCTTTGGCTAAATTTCTTCAAACTCTTCCCAAAAAAACTCTTCATAATGCTTCTGATTCTCTTATGTACAACCTCCTTGAATTAAATCAACCCACCTGTACTGAATATTTTAAAGTCAGCATCTCTGTACGGGGATTCTCAACAAGATGGGCTAAAACCTTCAGGCTTCAAACTGCGCCCATCCTTCAGTGGACTGATTCCTCAGAAATATGGATACAACAGGTGTCTTGTCTACTTAGGAGAGTCCCAGAAAGCAAGCAGATGCTCAGTATGACATTCTTTCTCTGTAAGAACACACCAGCTTAAGGAAGCATGGTTGAAGCTTCATTTCTTGGAACAGTCTATGAAGGTCTCTTCTGATCCTGAGAAGATGAGATTCAGAGTTCAAGTAGTGGACAAGGCAGCTTCACCAGCATCCAGTCTAGCAAAGCAGCAACTCCAAAGACCAGCATGGAGAGGAGACCACTGAGGAAAGATCCGGCACCAAAGCAGGAGCACACAAGCGCAGCAGGTGCTATCAGCACCAAAGCAGATGATGACAGTGTCAGGATCAGTCTGGCACTGAGCAGGGCTGCCTCAAACACAGAGGAAGAGCTCAGTATCATTCCATGAGGACAGACCACCTGATGCCTCAGAAGATAAAGCCACCAAACCCCACACAGCATTTAGGACTAATAAGGAATACCCTGCAGCACAAAATAAGCCTTCTGTGACACTGATCCCAGCTCTAGTAACTCACCTCGAGCATCAGCACCACAGCTGAAGATGAGCTACTAGGAAAACCAGGGCCATCAGTACTGAGGCATCTACTGGTACCAGTGCAAAGCCTTGAGTGCACTGTATACGTTGGCAGCAGGGCAGAGCAGCAGCATCCTGTTTCACTCCCAAAGGTCCTGTCTTCATCATCACCCAACAAGACAGTGATCTCAGCATGAGGTGACTTCATAGATTCCAAGGCCAGAAGAGCCTATTGTGATCATCTAGTTTGACCTCCAGTAGAACACAGGCCAGAGAACTTTGCCAATGTATTTCCTAGAGCTCCTAATAAGAGTTGCTGAGACTCTGGAGAGAGAGAGAGAGAGACTTAAGTCACATCAGAGAAATCTCATAAGTTGTTTGTTCTGACAGCTCCCAGTCCACCCAGAACCATCCTCTACATAAATGAAGAATTGCTCGACCTGGCAAAGACCCTGTAATGGTCGCTGGCCAAAGTAACAATGACTGCAAAACGGCTGGAGAAACAATGCCAGGTCCCTCAGCCTGGGTTTGAGTACTTGGCTCCTTAGTCATTACAGTGCTCCAGGAAAAATCTAAATCAAACAAGAGAACCCCTAAGGACAAAGATCCAAAACAGCTTAATCTGCTCTGGAGAAAATCTTACTCCTCTGCCTCTTTATAACTTCAAGTGGCAAACTGCCCAGCATTCCTGGCCAAAAATGACTTTGAGCTGGGGTAAAGTTGATGTCTTCTCTCTCAAAATATGGGCAGTAATCAAGAAAGGCCAGTTGGTGGCAGACAACTTTACAGGCAGGATTGGACGTCTCCAATGCTGCAGCCAGATCTATGGACATGGCAGTGACTGTGCATACAGCATTCTGGCTCCAAGCATCAGGCATCGCTAGGGAGGTAATGGCCACGATCAAGGATGCCCTTTGACGGCACAGACTCAAAGCCCACCTGAGGATTAGCACACCAGCCCCATATCACAAGCCTTACCACCCTTAACCCAATAGGCACCATCTTGTCACTCCAAGCAACCCAAGTACCGTTCCATGAAGAATCCAAGATACAATAGAAGTTGTCAGCCTTCTGCCTCAATGTCATGCCCTGACCACACAGCACTTCAACAGAAGTGACAGGACTCGAGCCACGCTAGTTCCAGTCCAGAGAGCACCCCTTTAGGAGCTAGCTTGCCCCATGCCACCGAGCATGGTCAGCAATGACATCAGACAGATGGGTGCTAGAGATCATCTCCTCCTCCAATTGCACTGCCTAATTCAGAGGAACAGGCTTCTGCTCTGAGTATTTCCTTATTCAGAAGAGGGCCTCCATCTTATCCTAGAGCAGAGGAGACTCAACTAATGCACATGCCATCTCGGGTTTAGGATGGTAATGCTCATATCCACCATTCCATCTCTCTAGGATCTAGGCTAGTTCTTGGCTCTTGACTTGCAGGATGCATACATCCACCTTGCCATCCACCTCACACACAGGAAGTATCTGAGATTCATACTGGGAGCCAGTCATTGCCTATGCAGGTGTCACATTCTGGGGTGTAATCCAGACCAGTGAGAAGTTGTCACTGCCTGTCCCTTAGCCCTGAGTGCCTCACAGTGCTTTGCTGTTGTGGCTTCCAGCCAGGGGTACTCACAACTAACCTACCAGCATGCAGGTCACACCCTGAGTATCTGTGTGCTAGACAGTCCTGGTTCAGCAGGCCTGACCCCAGCAGCCTGTCAGCAGACACACTTTGGCTTCCACCAGCTTTGGTAACCACTAGCAGGGTGACCCCAACACATTCCCAGCCCTGAATTTTCCTAGAAAATCTGTGGTGTACACTGTCCATCTCTCTCCTTAAAGTGTAAACCTCAGTTAAACTAGCAAGTTGTATATAAATCCTATTCCAGCTACACCACTGTCACATTCTGGAGTGCAATCCAGACCAGGGAGGGTCTGTCACCACCTGCCACATAACACTGGGACCTGGGAATGCAAAGCATTGTGAGGCACTCAAGGCTACGGGACAGGTGGTGACCCAACCTCTCCCTGGTCTAGATTGCACCCCAGAATGTGACAACAGAGGACTGCCCCTTGGCCTCTCCCCGGCACAGGTTGTAGTCACAAAAAGCCTGGCAACGGTGGCAGCAGCTTAGAGAATTGATGTGCACTTGTGTATGAACTATTGGCTGATAATGGGCAAGTCCCAGTAGGAGACAGCAGCACCCCTGGAGTAAATTCTCATGAAAGCTCCTTCACTGGAGGTTTTCAAAAGGAGGCTGGATAGCCATCTGTCTTGGATGGTTTAACACAACAAATCCTGCATCTTGGCAGGGGGTTAGGCTAGATGACCCTTGCAGTCCCTGCTAACCCAGTGGTTCTATGAAATGCTCTCTGTGCTCTCCTGGTGAGAACTCTTTGTGAATGACAAAGCTGGGAATGGGTGACAGGGGATGGATCACTTGACAATTACCTGTTCTGTTCATTCCCTCTGAGTCACTTGGCATGGGCCACTGTCGGAAGACAGGATTCTCAGCTAGATGGACCTTTGGTCTGACCTAGTATGACCGTTCTTATGATGTGAGGAGGGAGAAACAGTAACCGGAAACTTGGAAATGGCAGAGATGCTTAATGACTTTTTTGTTTCGGTCTTCACTGAGAAGTCTGAAGGAATGTCTAACACAGTGAATGCTTATGGGAAGGGGGTAGGTTTAGAAAATAAAATAAAAAAAAGCAAGTTAAAATCACTTAAAAAAGTTAAATGCCTGCAAGTCACCAGGGCCTGGTGAAATGCATCCTAGAGTACTCAAGGAGTTAATAGAGGAGGTATCTGAGCCTCTAGCTATTATCTTTGGAAAGTCATGGGAGACAGGAGAGATTCCAGAAGACTGGAAAAGGGCAAATATAGTGCCCATCTTATAAAAGGGAAATAAAAAACAACCCAGGAATACAAGACCATTTAGTTTAACTTCTGTGCCAGGGAAGATTATGGAGCAAGTAATTAAAGAAAATCATACTGCAAACACTTGAAGGTGGTAAGGTGATAAGGACTAGCCAGCCAGGATTTGTAAAGAAACAAATCGTGTCAACCCAGCTGATAGCATTTCTTGATAGGATAACGAAGCCTTGTGGATAAGGGAAAGCGGTGGATGTGGTAATACCTAACTTTAAGTGAAGGCATTTGATACGGTCTCGCATGATATCCTTATCAATAAACTAGGGCAAATACAGATTTAGATGGGCTACTATAGGCTGGGTGCATAACTGGCTGGAATATACCATACTCAAGAGAGTGTTAAATGGTTCCCATCTGGCTGGAAAAGGTATAACAAGTGGGGTCCGCAGGGGTCTGTTTGGTACCGCTCTGTTCAATATCTTCATCATGTTAGATGTTGGCATAGAAAGGTACGCTTTATTAAGTTTGTAGACATATCACCAAACTGGGAGGGATTGCAACTGCTTTGGGAGGCAGGGTCAAAAATTCAAATATGATCTAGACCAATTGGAGAAAATGGTCTGAAGGTAAAACCAGATGAAAAGTTCAGTAAAGACAAATGCCAAAGTGCTCCACTTAGGAAAGGAACAATCAGTTTTCACACATACAGAATGGGAAGAGATGTCCTAGGAACGGAATATGGGAGAAAAGAGATGTCTAGGGTCAAGTGGACCACCAGTAAATATGAGTCAACAGTGTGATACTGTGCAAAAAAAAAGCAAAGTGATTCTGAATGCATTAACAAGTATGTGTTGGCAACAAGACACGACGAAGTCATTCTCCGCTACTCTGCGCTGGTTAGCCTCAAACTGAGGAATTGTGTCCATTTTCTGGGCACCACATTTCAAGAAAGATGTGGCGAAATTGGAGAGGGTCAGAGAAGAAGCAACAAGAATGATTAAAGGTTCTTTGAGAAAGCATGATCTGTGAGGCAGGGAAAGTTGGGTTGTTAGTTTGGGAAAAGAGAAGACTGAGAAGGACGTGATAGCGTTTTCAGGTATCTAAAAGGGTGTCAATCAGGAGGAGGGAGAAAATCTTGTTCCCACCTTAGCCTCTAATGATAGAACAAGAGCAATGGCCTTAAACTGCAGCAAAGGAGCTTTAGCGTGGACATTAAAGGAAAAAGTCCTAAACTGTCAGGGTAGTTAAACACTGGAATAAATTGCCTAGGGAGGTTGTGGAATCTCCATCTCTGGAGATATTTAAGAGTAGGTTAGATAAATGTCTATCAGGGATGATCTAGACAGTATTTGGTCCTGCCATGAGGGCAGGGGACTGGACTTGATGACCTCTCGAGGTCCCTTCCAGTCCTAGAGTGTATGAATAAATCATCTGTCACCATCCCAGACAATAGAGTTTTAGGAGCCATGATTGACTCTTGATCACAGAGAGCTCACCTGCAAGAGGCCAAGTTTCAGACACTGGCAAGGGACTGTGACAGACACAAACCAGTGGGGTACAGGAGTCTGGTAGAGGGCAAATATACTGGTCACTGGATGAGTAGTTTTCTGTTCCCTGAGTGATCAGAGCAGGGGCTGCACTAGAGTAATCGGGAACCTGCTAGAACCAATTAAGGCAGACAGGCTGATTAGAATACCTGCAGCCAATTCAGGCAGGCTAATCAGGGCACCTGGGTTTAAAAAGGAGCTAACTACAGTCAGGCGGGGGGGAGCCAGAGGAGAGGAAGTGTGTGTGAGGAGCTGGGAGCAAGAGGCACCAGGAGCTGAGAGTGAGAGGGTGTGCTGCTGGAGGACTAAGGAGTACAAGTGTTATCAGACACCAGGAGGAAGGTCCTGTGGTGAGGATAAAGATGATGTTTGGAGGAGCCCATGGGGAAATAGCCCAGGGAGCTGTAGCTGTCATGCAGCTGTTAAGGAGGCACTATAGACAGTTGCAATCCACAAGGCCCTGGGCTGGAACCCGGGAGTAGAGGGCAGGCCTGGATTCCCCCTAAACCTCCCAACTCCTGATCAGACACAGGAGGAGTTGACCCAGACTGTGGGGAAGGTCATTGAGGTGAGCAAATCTACCAATAAGCACAGGACCCACCAAGGTAGAGGAGAAACTTTGTCACAGGACCGATGATTGAACTCAACAACAACAGTACATTCATGTCTGGGGCTGCTCGGCTGCATGTCAGCATGCGTGTATGTGACACTCCCATAATAGATCTATTCACCACCAAGTGCCCATAATTCAGCTCCAGAGGAAGCATGAGTCCAAGATCCTTACCAATTACTTGCCTGCTACAGTGGGCTTCAAACTTCCTATATGTCTTTACCCCAGTCTCCCTGATCTCCATAGACAGCACAAGACTGCACTGCTCCTAATAGCTTCCTACTGGCCTAGGCACATCTCCATCCATCTCCCAATCTAATCAGACAGGCTATCCCAGCACAGTGGCCCGATATTGCACTTTGACCCACACTAGTTGCATCTGACCTGAAAGTTTGCTGGCTGCACACCACTGGCAGACTTCTCGATAAGAAATCCTCATACAGTGCAGGAAGCAGTCTGTTGGGAAGACCTACTTCTTCAGATGGAAATGGTTCTCCACATGAAAAATCCAGCATCATCTGGAACCCCAGATTCTTGACTGTATGCTGCACCTGAAACAGGCTGGCTTGGCATTTAATTCAGTCAGAGTCCACTTTCCAAACAGTATTAGTGTGTCATGCTCCAATACAGTCGTACTCAGTCTTGTCACATCTTACAGTATTGAGATTCTGCAAGGGCCTGCTGCAAACTTACTTGTCTGGCAGAGACCTGACTCCTACATGGGATCTCAGCATACTCCTCCCAAAGCTCATGGAGCCTCCATTCACGCCACTATCAGAGTGTTCGATAAATCGTCATACACCTAAAGTAGTCTTCTTGGTAGCTATCACAGCACAGTGTGTCCACTAGCTCCATGCCCTCCTGGCCAGACCTCTTTACACTTCTTTCTCAGGGACAAGCTGGTTCAGAGAAGTGATGTTCTTGCCTATTTCCAGTGTCTTGCTCTCTTACCTGGACAGGACCAAATGCTTCCTCATCTCTTTGTGGCTATGTCTGGCTTGTTGAAAAGAAGCCATCTCATCACAGAGAATTTAAGTGGATCACAGAAATGTAGGGCTGGAAGGGATTTTGAGAGGTCATCAAGTCAACCCCCTTCACTGAGGCAGGACTACACCATCTCTGACAGGTGTTTGTCTAACCTGTTCTTTAAAACCTACAGCTACAGGAATTCCACAGCTTCCCTCAGGAGCTTATTCCAGAGGTTCACTACTCTGTATAGTTAGAAAGCTTTTCTTGTATCTAACCTACGTCTCCCTTGCAGCAGATTATAAGCCCAATACTACTTGTAATAAATACCTTGTGTTGTCATGGAGAGTTGTTGATCACTCCTCTGTATAACAGCACCTAACATATTTGAAGACTTACCAGGTCCCTCCTCAGTCGTCTTTTCTCGAGATTAAACATGCCCAGTTTTTTATCCTTTCCTCATAGAACAGGTTTTCTAAACCTTATATCGTTTTTGTTGCTCTGCTCTGGATTCTCATCAGTTTGTCCACATCTTTCCTAAAGTGCCAGAATTGGGCACAGCCCTCCAGCTGAGGCCTTGCTAGTGTCAAATAGGGCAGGACAATTGTTTCCTGCGTCTTACATATAACACTGCTCCAGTTAATGTGCTCCAGAATATTAGCCTTTTCACAACTGTAGCACATTGTTGACTCATTCAATTTGTGATCCACTATAACTCCCAGGTACTTTTCAGCTGTATTACTGCCTAGCCAGGTCGCCCTCATTTTGTAATTGTGCGTGTGATTTTTTTTTTCCCCCCCTTCCTAAGTCAAGTACAGAATCATCGAATATCAGGGTTGGAAGGGACCTCAGGAGGTATCTAGTCCCACCCCCTGCTCAAAGCAGGACCAATCCCAAACTAAATCATCCCAGCCAGGGCTTTTGTCAAGCCAGGCGTTAAAAACGTCTAAGGAAGGAGATTCCACCACCTCCCTAGGGAACCCATTCCAGTGCTTCACCAACCTCCCCCACTGCAACTTGAGACCATTACTCCTTGTTCTGTCATCTGCTACCACTGAGAATAGTCTAGATCCATCCTCTTTGGAACCCTCTTTCAGGTAGTTGAAAGCAGCTGTCAAATCCCCCCCTATTCTTCTCTTCTGCAGACAATCCCAGTTCCCTCAGCCTCTCCTGATAAGTCATGTGCTCCAACCCCCGAGTCATTTTTGTTGCCCTCCGCTGGACTCTTTCAAATTTTTCCACATCTTTCTTGTAGTGTGGGGCCCAAAACTGGACACAGTACTCCAGATGAGGCCTCAGCAATGTCGAATAGATGGGAATGATCACATCCCTCGATCTGCTGGCAATGCCCCTACTTATACAGCCCAAAATGCCATTAGCCTTCTTGGCAACAAGGGCACACTGGCAACTCATATCCAGCTTCTCATTCACTGTAACCCCTAGGTCCTTTTCTGCAGAGTGCTGCCTAGCCACTCAGTCCCTAGTCTGTAACAGTGAATGGGATTCTTCCATCCTAAGTGCAGGACTCTGCACTTGTCCTTGTTGAACCTCATCAGATTTCTTTTGGCCCAATTCTCTAAATAAAAATATATGGAGATATACCTATCTCATAGAACTGGAAGGGACCCCGAAAGGTCATTGAGTCCAGCCCCCTGCCTTCACTAGCAGGACCAACTACTGATTTTTGACCCAGATCCCTAAGTGGCCCCCTCAACGACTGAACTCACAGCCCTGGATTTAGCAGACCAATGCTCAAACCACTGAGCTATCTCTCCAATGTTCAAACCACTGAGCTCTCCCTCCCCCGTAATCTGTCTAGGTCCCTCTGCATCCTATCCCTTCCCTCCAACATATCTAGAACTCCTCCCAGTTTAGTGTCATCTGCAGACTTGCTGAGGGTGCAGTCCACGCCATCCCCCAGATCATTAAAGTACTTTGCACTTGTCTTTATTGAGTTTAATCTTCTTGGATTCAGACCAATTCTCTAATTCAGTGTTTCCCAAACTTGTTCCGCCGCTTGTGCAGGGAAAGCCCCTGGCAGGCTAGGCCGGTTTGTGTACCTGCTGCGTCCGCAGGTTCGGCCAATCACAGCTCCCAGTGGCCGTGGTTCGCTGCTCCAGGCCAATGGGAGCTGCTGGAAGCAGCGTACCACTTCCCGCAGCTCCCATTGGCTGGGAATGGCAAACTACGGCCACTGAGAGCTGAGGGGCTCCGTGCCTGTGAACGCGCCAGGTAAACAAAACGACAGTGTATTAGATATTCAATTCAATGATTCCATATAGTTTAAAATCATCATATTTTGGTGTAGATCCATTTATAAGCCAACCCCACTCTTTGATGCATCACTTTTTTACCAAAAATATTCAGCTTATGAATAAGTATATACTGTACTTAAAGAATCTCTTCTTACTGCTTTTTATACTCTTGCCAGTGTAACTCATTTTGTGCCTTGGCCATTCTGATTTTGTCCCTGCGCACTTGTGTTTTTCTTTTTACTCCTCCTTAGCAAGTTGTTCGTGTTTCTGCTTCCTGTAGGATTCCTTTTTGATTGTCAGGTCATACTGGCCTTTGAATAGTCTTCCTACCCTTTCCTTTACATCAGGACAGCTTGTAATTGTGTGTTTAATATTATCTCTTTGAGGAACTGCCAGCTCCCCTGAACTCCTTTATTCCTTTGATTTTCCCCATGAGCGCTGACCTACCAGTTCTCTGAGTTTGTTAAAGTCTGTTTTTCAAAGTCCGTTGTCCTTATTCTGCTGCTTTCACTCCTTTCTTTCCTTAAAATAACTAAACCTCTCATTTCATGATCACATTCACGCAAATTGCCTTCCACCTTCAAATTGGCAATCAATTTCTCTGTTAATCAGAATCAAGTGAAATGGCTGTCCCCCTGGTTATTTCTTCCACCTTCTGCAATGGGAAGTTGTCCCCAATACAGTCCAATAACTTACTGGAAATTTTGTGTTTTGCCATATTACTTTTCCAACAGATGTCTGGGTGGTTGGTCCCTAATTACTACCAACTCTTGTGTTTTGGATATTTCTCAGGTTTGTTCTAGAAATCCCTCATCCCCCTCCACTCTGTGATTCGCCTATAGTAGAGCCCTTTCCAGAACATCATCCGTATTTTCCCCTTTTTATCTTTACCCAGAATCTTTCAACCAGTCTGCCTCTCATCTCCTTCTAGACTTCAGAACAAGTCTGTATATTGTTGATACATAATGCAACACCTCCTCCCTTTTAATCTTGCCTCTTTTTCATAAACAATCTATATCCCTCCATGCCAATATTCCAGCATGAGACTTGTCCCACCAAGTGTCTGTGGTGCTAATTGTCATAATTTATCTTGTCTACTAATATTTCCAGTTCTTCCTGTTTATTCTCCACACTCCTTGCACTTGTATACAGACATCTAAGATGTTGAGCGGATTCCCCCACTGTCTGTTGCTGCTATGACTTTATTTTAATTTTCCATGTCTTCCCCGACACAGCAACATCTAGTCTTCTGTTAAGATTGCCTTTTTTTTTGCTTACCTGTGGGCTTTTGTCACCTGGTCTCTTTGAACCTTGTTTAAAGCCCTTCTTGCTAGGTTGGCAAGTCAGTGCATGAAAATGTTCTTCCGCTTCTTGGTCAGGTGAACCCTGTCTCTTCCCAGCAGACCTCCTTCCCAGAACAGCACCCAGTGGTCAAGGAAGTCAAGGCCCACCTTCTGACATCATCTTTGCATCCATCCATTCAGCTCCAGGATGTGCGTGTCCCTGCCTGGAACCTTAACCTCAGCCAGGAGGACAGACACCACCACCACCACCTGCGTGCCTCTGTAGTCACTGCTGATCTGCCCAGGGTCAGACCTGGCAGTATTCATGCCCACATGGATGAGCAGCATGGACTAGTGGTCAGAAGGATGGAGGAGCCTCAGCAACCTTTCAGAGATTGCAGTATGTCCACTTGGCATCGATTGGCTACAGAGCCTTTCCCTTCAAATGTCAGGGCATGCTCCACCCCAAGGAAGAGGCAGGGTCTTCCACCTGCTGCAGAAACTTGCCAGTGTGTGAGATCTGTAAAGCTGGGCTGTGAAGCGCCCCACTCTGTTTTGTCAAGCATGACGCCTTGGATACCATGGTAGTCTGATGCCAGGTTCAGAAGAGCAGTATTCCAACTAGTATTTGACTGACGTGGCTGGCACACCTCAGTGCCACTGCATAGAGGAGATACTGTTTTCCAGTCACCTCCAGAGGGATCCACTTCAACACTTACTCGAAGACCGGTTACTTCCCCCACAGTAACTGTGGTTCTGCAGGATGTTGTAGTCCCTATAGATCCCACAGCCTACCCTCCAGACCGACATTTCAGAGTCCTCAGCTTCATGGCTGTGACGATACTGCTTCTGGCAGAACACAGCTGAGAGTATCAATTCAGGACAAATTGCTCAGAGCAGGGCAGTTACAGCCCAAATTAAGGCAAACCAAACCAGCCAAACAGAGAGGACTTTAGTCTCACCCCACTAGCTAACCATAAGTCACACAAGCAATTCCCTTAGGCACTCCAGTTTCCCAGTATCACTACCAGTGCCTCTCGTTATGGGGACAAATGGTTATGAATACCAATATCCCAGTAAAAGGAAAAAGATTCTCCCGATCTCAAGGACCAAGCCCCAGACCCAGGTCAATATATAAGTCAGATCTTACTCACAAATCATGCTGTTGTCAGTCCTTTAGAATCTAAAATCTAAAGGTTTATTCATAAAAAGAAAGAAATCTAGATTAGAGCTAGAATTGGTTAAATGGAATCAAGTACATACAGTAATGGCAAAGTTATTGGTTGAGGCTTGTAGCAGTGATGGAGTAAACTGCAGGTTCAAATCAAGTCTCTGGAACATCCCCCACTGGGATGGGTCATTCAGTCCTTTGTTCAGAGCTTCAGTTTGTAGCAAAGATCCTCCGGAGGTCAGAAACAGGATTGAAGACAAAATGGAGGGGTTTCTAGGGCCTTTTATATTCTCTGCCCTGTGGAGGGGCACCCCTTTGTTCTTACTGTAGAACATCACAGCAGCAAGATGGAGTTTGGAGTCACATGGGCAAGTCACATGTCCATGCATGACTCAGTTTGCAGGTGGCAGCCATGGCTCACATGCTACCTTGAATGTTCCCAGGAAGACTTATGTGGATTGGAGTCTCCCAAGGTCCATTGTCAGTTAAATGTTTCTTGACTGGGCCCTTAAATTTGCAAATTCCTTTCTTAAGAACCTGACCAAATGCTTCACTAATGCTATTTAGGGTATGTCTACACTACCCACATTACAGCGGAGCCGCAGCAGCGTTGTGACATGGGCAATATAGACACACTTTATCGCCAGGGAAGAGCTCTTATGGCGATTTAAAAAAAAAAAAAACACCCCTAATAAGCGGTGGTAGCTCCTGGCGATAAAGTTCTGTCTATACTGGTGCTTTTCGGTGCTAAAACTTTTGTTGCTTGGGGTATTTTTTTCACACCCCTGAACGACAAAAGCTTTAGCACTGGAAGTGGCAGTATAGACAGCCTTTGAATCAAACACATTAAGGTACAAGTACATAGCCAATATTTATAACTTTAACTACAAAAATGATACACACATACAGGTATCATAATCATAACCTTTTTATAGACACCTCACACAGCAACCTTTGTACAATATTTGCAGCAAATATGTAACAGTGGTTGCAACAATGATCGATATGGTCACAGTTTATGTCAATAACATAATAACGTGTTTGAACTGTGAGGGAACTGAAGGAGGGTTGTAGCTGCCCCACCCTTCATGCAGAAGCATGAGGAGGCGCAGAGCACAGGCGCAGCCCCAGCAGATACTACTGTGAAAAAGTTAAAAGATCTTGTGCACATGAGGCTCATGGTCCCCTGCAGTGTGCTCCATGCCAACTGCAACATCTTGAGGGATCAGTTACTGGTGGGTAAATAACTATTCTTTACTCATGCTGGTGGCTCTTGTGGGTGTTGGGATTCTCCAGATTGCGGTTAGTTAATTTCATTTGGCTTCTGAGGGCCCAGTGACTTGAGGTGCTGGGTGGTACTCTTGCCTTACCTGCAGCAGGACTATGGAACAAGATAACTGGAGTGCATACAGATGAGCTTAGGAGAGATCAGTTGTGGCCCTGGTCCAGGAAGTGAAGTTTAAGGCTTGACTGTGCTATGCCTTCTAGGTACTGCTGATGGAGACACCCCAGAAGTTCTCAGTTCTGCATTCAAAGGACCAGCAGTTTACAGCCCTTCTAGATACAGCTACCAGGTAAGATCCATCATTGATTTCTAGTCACAGGCAAGCATCCGAACCTGCAGTTTATTGTCAGCAACTGATCAGGTTGCTTGAACAGCAAACAGTGTTGCTAAGTGGGGGTTAGAGAGAGGAGGAAATATTTGTGCTCTGACACTTTTTCTCCCCCTCCCCTAACCTTCTCCAGCTCCTGCAGTCTGACAGTCCCCGAGCAGAGTCCCAGGCTCTCCTTCAGCAGAGTTCCTCCCCCTACAGAGGACACTCTACTCCGTCTCCTGGATACAGCTACCGAACAGCTCCACCAAGAACAGGACACAACCCCACTCACTGCTCGTCGGAAGAGTCCCTTTCGTCCACCTCCTATTCCAGCCCTGCCCATTCAGTTTCCACGGACTCCCCAGCTCTGTTTGCAGGGAATTCTGGGTATTACAGCAGCCAGCAGCACTCTGGAAGTAGCATTAATAGCAGCCTTCTGAAGAAGAGTCACTCTGCTGCTGCCAGTCCAGCACAGCAGGTTGCTGCAGACTTAGTATCCTTGGGGTCGGTTTCTCAGTCCTGCACAGGAGTATCAGGTTCCAGCTCTGCTCCCCAAAGTTCCAGATCATTGCAGTCAGACTTGCGGACTATCAGCCTGCCTAATTCTGGGCAGCCTGCTCTCCACCAGAGCTCCAAAGGGTCAGGGGTTTCCAGTTCACAGCACTATCCGCACCGTGGGGGAGGCAGTGTCCATCAGTATAGACTGCAGCAGCTTCAAGGTCCAGGAGTAAAGACTCAGACAGGACTTTCCTAGGGCTGCCTGGATTCAACGAGAACCGAATTGCCCATAACTCCTTCCAGCTGCCTCTGGAAGTGGCTTCTGGGCCAATGCTGGGAGCTTGCACCTGGTGCTGGGGGTGCAGGGAGTCAGAGGCTGGAGTAAATGAGTGAGGCTTGTGAGCAGAGGCAGCCTCTGTCCTTGGAGGAGGATGCATATTTCTCTGAGGCAGAGACTGTAGCAAAGCTGGGTACATTGTAGAAAAGCAAATGGTTCTAAGTGCAATGACTGTGATGCAGCCTCTGTCTCCTGTCCTTGCCCATAGCCGTACTCACTTGTGCAGTAAGGACATCTTTTTAAGTATGAAAACAATTTAAAGAAAAATCTGGGGGAAGTTAAACTCCATTCCCAAAGCTCTCTTGTAGGTCAGGTTCTCAGTGCATTGGGGGGAGGGCAGGGGGGAGGGCTTTCATACATTATGATCATTCCAGTCACAACAGACCAGCACATGCACCACCTTTGGGCCTGGGTTGTGACCCCCCCACAACCAGACCTATTTCCATTGTGATAGACTCCAAGAACTGGTCATTTAGCACTGGGACTAGGAGAGAGAGAGGGTGTGTGACTGTTGCTGACAGGTGGGTGTCGGGGCTCTGCAGGATGTAACCAAACGGGGATGGCTCCTGTGAATGTCACTAACGGGGATCTGTGAATGTTTGTCACTAGCTGGGAAACTCTGAATTGGTGTCGTGTGCTGCAGTGTATCATCAACAGGAAGGTCTCCATGAACGTTGTCACTGTGTGAGACTGGGGGAGTTGAGTAGGGGTGACACTGTGGTGTCACTGCTCTAGGGGCTGTCCAAATGAGTCATGTTTGTACTGGGGTCTATGCGTGGGCTATGGAGTGTGTCTTCCAGAGTGCATGGTTGGTGGGGACTCCAGGCCTTGGTAAGTTGGGAGCTGTAGGTGTAAAGTATCACACAGAGTAAATCCTCCCACCTAGTGATAGAGTGGCGCCAAACCAGCCCAAAGGGAGTGTGCTGTCAGTTCAGCTCCATACAATTGCCAGCTTCTTTCTCACTTGTTTACTGTAATATCAGGCGTGTTTTTATTTATCTAATTTTATATTCAGTTATAACCATATTAGGTTAGCTAATATACAACAGGTAGAGTCCCTGGTGCTGCAGTGGGCCTTCTCCTTTTTCTGTTGGACAAGATAATGCTGTGAGTCTGTCTCCCTCTTTCAAATGCACAGTCTTCTTCCTTTTGTAGGGCTGTTACAAGTTCTCTAATTCACAATTGAAATCAGGTGTTTGTTCAAGGTAGGGGAGACTTTTAAAATATTAAAACAAAGTAACTTTCTCCAACAGTCTGGCTGAGTGTGTGTTGGGGATTGAACTTGTCACCTGGAATGCGGGTGTCTCTGTATACTGTATAAAATAGGTGTAAACTTCACTCAGTTTAGACCTGGGTGTGTAGTCTCCCATTTCATGCTGTGTGCAGCATGGGGCAGGCAGGCTCTGCCCTGCCTAGTGGCAACAGTGGATTTGGGGGTTGGGAGCAGCATGCAGAGGTTCCAGCACCTCGGCATGTGCAGGGTGCAGAAGAGAGGCACCCTGGAAAGCTCTTGGAAAGGTGGAGGCTGCAGCTTCTGACTCTAGTGGGGTTTTTACACCATGCTGTAACATTTGAACTTTCACAAGAGATGTAATAATTTTGATAATAAAAATACTTAACTTGAAAATCAACATTTTGGAATTTCCTATCCCATTTTTAACAGTTTTAATGTCCTCGCCCTGAGCACAGACCTACGGCCAGGGATTTTATGCCTCTCTGCCCTATTTTGCCCCCCTACCCTTAGTTGCAGAACAAATCTTGAATTCTGATTTGGGTTATCATGGGCAAGTCACACAACCTGCTTATTTGTCAGCTCAGCTGGAATATTGAGTAAAAATCAAAATCCCCAGTGATATCACATGCTGCCTTGGAATAGAACTTTCCCAGGGATTTGTGAGTTGCTTCCCTTGAATCATGAGATTCCCTATAGTTAGCAACGCACTATTTCATCAGCCCATAGCAGCTAATGATGTGTACTGATCTGAAGAGGGATCGCCTTGAGTTGGCATCATACTGCAATATGCAGTAGAATTTTAAAAAAAAAACTGAAACGTTCACAAGATAGGGGAAAAGTCAACATAAGATTTTCTGGAAGACACAATAACTTTCAATGAAGAGAATTAATAACTCCACTGTACAACTTTTATTATGTAATTCTGCTGTTTGAAATGCTCAGGCTCTAGGTGTTGAGATTCTGGTTCTTTACATAGATCCAATAGTTCCTGGATATTGAAAAAAAAATCTTTTTAACATTTGTGCATACATCCTACATCACTGGGTGTCAAAACAAGAAAACAGTCTCTCTGGCCGAGCTGCACAACATTGTTCCACTACACAGCTCAGTGGTCTGAATCTTCAGCTCCCTTCTCCCAGTTGGCCTTTTCGTTTAAAAAGCCTTTGACTAAACGTCATATCTCACAGAACAAAGGTTTACCTTATGTAGGTCACTCATAGTTTAGCTGTGTACAGGAAGGTCATAGGTGATCAGGCTTCTAAATACTTGTTTTATTGAAAGAGATCTGAGGAAAACCTCTCTCTAGGATAGTGGTGTGTGGCCCTAAGATAGGGGAAAAGCAGCAAAGAATCGTGTGGCACCTTATAGACTAACAGATGTTTTGGAGCGTGAGCTTTCGTGGGTAAATACCTACATGCATCCGACGAAGTGGGTGTTCACCCATGAAAGCTCATGCTCCAAAACGTCTGTTAGTCTATAAGGTGCCACAGGATTCTTTGCTGCTTTTACAGATCCAGACTAACATGGCTACCCCTCTGATACATAAGATAGAGAAGTTAACTTTTTTTTTCCTCCCTTACTACTATCTTGATTCTGATTTTACAGTAACTTCATCCTCTAAAGATACCACATGTTTGGGATTCTCACTCCTGGCTCTGAGCACAAGACTGGCAGAAATCCCCTAGTTGTTGTTGTTTTTTTACCCTTGAGGCAGAGTTTGATAGCAGGGTAGAGCACAAGCCAGGTGCCTACTATCTGTTCTCTGTCACACTCCTGAATGTTGCCGCCAGTTCCTCCAGTTGAGCAGGAGGTAAAGGAACTTCCTGCAGGGGAATGCACCTCATGAACCATCCAGCTCCGTGCTTGTGACGCTTTAATGGATACTTTTTCCATATCTATACCTGCCTTCCAGTCAGATCTGGTTAGTTGTCTGAAAGGTTTGAGGCCTTTTCTTCAGTTTGGGACACTTTGGTATGGTGGGTTGGTTTTTTGGATGGTGTTGCTACTTATGTAGAGAGGGATAGTTTCTAGTTGAGTCCTCGAGGAATCTGTTCCTGGGCCAGTGCAATTCAATATCTTTATTAACAACCTGGAGGAAAATATAAAATTATTGCTGGTAAAATGTGTAGCTAAAACCAATTCATAGTGTGGTAAATGATGGGGACAGGTCAGTTATACAGACCATCCAGGATTGCTTGGTAAAATGGACTAATTTAAACAAAAGATGCAGTGTAATACAGCTAAATGCAAGGTAATATATCTAGGAATAGAGAGTAGGTTACACATAGGGTGTGTCTATACTAGTGACTGTTCACTTCACTTCTCCATGCTGTGGTTGTGCCCTAACCTCCATGTTGTCCACCCCTAAATCCCAGAAGCACATGTGTGAAGGCGAGTAAGCTAGCACACATGAGGGGTGTGAGTGAATGCACAGCCCCATGGCAGTGTGGATGGGGGTTAGTGTACCTAGTCTCAAGCATCTGCAGTCCTCCACCCCCATTGCCATAATGCACTGAACCCTTTTCTTCTGGACCCTTACCCATTCTACAAAGATACCTGTCTCCCTGTTGTCACAAGCCGTAGTGAGCTGCGCTGACTACTGCAGGACAACTTTCCACAGTACTCTTTACGCATTGTTCAGCGGCTACCTGGCCTGCTGACCACACCCAGTGCAGATCAATGTGGCGTGGGATTACACCATCCTCCACAACTTGTCCTGGAGCAGTAGGAACTCCTGTACTGCCAAGTTTCATGGAGGCTGGAGCAAGCAGGTGTGTGTTTGGCTCTGGCCCATGAAGCACTTGAGGCTTCTGTATAGAAGGGCCAAAGACTCCAGCAGTGACTTCGTGAGGGCTCATTGTACGTGCAATGACCAGGTGCTCTCGAGAGGTCCCTGTACAAAGCCTGAAATGGCTCACAAGCCCCTCATCAACCATACTGGCCTCATTGTCCAACGGGATGCTGATGAGGGCAGCAGGGACCATGGAGGATGTCCTGCAAGGAGCATGTGATTCTGCACCTCTAACCGGAGGAGCTGGCGAAAGAAGCCCCCCTACCTCCTCCTTCCCCTTCCCCACCCCCACCCCCCGAATCTGAGGAGAATCCCAAACCACAGCAGGAACCAGAACCTGAGACTGGTAAGTTAAAATGGACCCCTACCCTCCTTGCCAATTCTCACCTCTTGCTCTGGTGCTAAATTCCTGATGTTAAGATCCAGGTGACTTGAAGTACTGTGCTTATCCTCCGTGGATAATATGCCATGCATTGCTCTGCCTCTGAGAGATTGAACTGCAACACTGAAGCCAAGGCACTGTCGTGCCCCATCATCTTACCAAACTTCAACTTCCCCTCGCCATCCAGCCCCAGCTCTGCTCCACCCTGAAATGGGCCCCGAGCAAGAGGTGGTTATAAATCAATTATTTTATTGATTTCTGATGAACCACTGTTACACATTAGGCTAAAGCTATTTCTTAAAAACAGATTAAGAGAACATCACTTGCCCCTGTGTCTGCATTTCTCGGCCAGCATTCAAGCAGCGATGGGCCCATGGCTACGTGGACTGGGAGAAGGAAGGGGCATGTAGAAAGGTCCCAGTTGGGGATGGGACAGTAGAAAACATATAGTTGGTTGTCTAAAGTTAGTAACAGCTTTCTTTCTTCCCTTAGAAGATTACACAGTTTCAGTGCTTCTCCCAATCTCCTGATCTTACTGTCCGCTTTCAAATGGGAACTGCATGGATAAGGGTGGGAGGTGGAGGGAGCGGGAGAGAGAGGGAAGGGATTGCTACCACAGTGCACTGCTCTCTGTCAATGCAAGAACTGCTAGTATGGCTGTGCTCTGCTGACACAAGGAGCTAGTGTGGACATGCAACAGCGGTTTTAATTAAAGTGGTATAACTTCTGCCGCCAAAACTTTGCAGTGTAGACAAGGCCTAAGCCTTGCAGAGCAAGGGACTAGCAACTTTTTCAGTTTACAGACTCACCCCTGTGGGCTAAATCGTGGGATATGGATGTCAGTTACGGCCCCTGCACAGTTTGAAGGTCAAGTCCTCTGAAAGCCATCTATTATTTCTGGAGCTTTTCTTATGGCAAGCACCCAGTGTTACCTACACCACTACACTGTCAACCGTAGCTTTTCCATCCCCCAAAGTGGAATGCAACAGACCTCTAGCTGTCTGTTGTAGCCAGCATCCACATGGTAATACAAACCCACTTTGGCACTGCTCTGGCTTCCCTGACTCAAGTGTTCTGCTGCTAGAGGTTTAGTGCACGCTTCTTGCACAGCTCCAGGAAAGTCTGTTTCCGCATCTGGTAGTTCTGAAGCCACTATTGGTCACCCCTGGTTTCCAGAACAATGTGAGTCCATCACACTGCTCTGGTTCTCCTGCACCAAATTGACCCTCTGCCCCAACAAGGGAATACCATGGCAATACTGGCAGGCAACATATCTGTACCATGAGCACTGAGTAAAGTGTCATTGACCCTCAAGGACAGCTGTTTTGGATGGGTCAGAAAGTTTTGTGCAAATTCCATCCAGGAGCTCATTGACTTCATTCTCTGCTGCATAACCATTTGTCCTGCAGTAAGGTGCAGAACCAGATAGTTTTCCCAATGATCCACATCTTCCATCAAATTTGGCAGGAAACAGGGCAATGAGCTGGAACTGCCATTGGCAAATGTCTGAATGGGCCAGTACCAACAACATGCAGCAAAGTGATTACTAGAGGGTCTCCTTGTCCACTCAGAACCCTGGGTACTGCCCAAAAGTAGCAGCACAAAGCATTGGGCACGGCTACACTTGCAGATGTGCAGTGCTGGTAGTTAAACCAGCCTTTGTAGAGCTCAGTAGGGAAAGTGCTGCAGTCTGTCCACACTGACAGCGCACTGGCATGGCCACATCAGCAGCTCTTGCAGTGGCCACACAGAGCAGTGCATTGTGGTAGCTATCCCAGAGTGCAAGTGGCTGCAATGTGCTTTTCAAATGGAGGGGTGTGTGGTGGAGTGTGACAGGGAGTGTGTATGTGGGGGAAGAGAGAGTGGGTTTTTGGGGGGCTGAGAGGATGTCAGCATGCTGTCTCGTAAATTCAGACAGCAGCAGACCCTCTCTCACACTTTCCACAGCAATGGTTGCTTTATCTTAGAGCAGATAAGCAGCCGACTGTCAGATGGATCTTTCAAAGGGCATATCCAAAACAATGACAAGTGGTCACTTAAGGGGATTATGGGATCTTTCCGGAGACTGATCAGAGCGCAGTAATGCAACACCTCATTCACACTGACGCTGGGGTGCTCCAGCAGGGGCGCATCAACGTTATTCCACTCACTGAGGTGGCGTACCAGCAGCATTCTAGATGTGAAGTCAGAGCGCTCTATGTGCCTTGCCAGTGTGCCCCGGACTCCTTCAATGCGCTGTAATTTGCAAGTGTAGCCAAGCCCATTGTGTAACAGTAGCAGTGAGGACTCTCCATGTAGGGCACATGTCCATGGTCCAGCATGCTAAGACATGCACAGGAGTAGGCATAGCCTTAAAGAAAGCAGTGACGCTGAAAAGGATTTAGGGGCTCCGTCTAGATAACCATGTGGGCATGAATGTCCAGTGCGAATGCTGTTGCGATGCGGACAAACTCAATCCTGTGGAGGGACTAGCAGGTAAGAGTAGAACAGTGTTATTACCTCCGTATACAGCGCTTGTGAGACCATTACTGGACACTGTGTCCCAACCTGCTGGTCACACGTCAAAAAGGATGTTGAAAACTTTACAATGGTTCAGAACAGAATGCTTAGCAGATGGGGAGTGGGGGGAAAACTGCCTTTATAAAGAGTGATTTAGGCAGCTCAATTTAGTTTATCCAGCTGAAGATTAAGAGGTGACTTGAGCTTGGTTTAAAATTATCTACCTGGGGAGGAGAGTCTGGTAGGAAAGGGCAGAGAAAGGCAGAACGCGATCCAGTGTTTTGGAGGCTAAAGCTAGATAAACACAGACTAGAAGTCAGGTGCAGGTTTAGTGCTGAGGATGATTCACCATTAGAACAACTTACTGAGGATGAGGTAGATTCCCCATCACTGGAAGTCTTCAGCTCAAACCCAGGTGTCTCTCCCACATAACTGCTGTAGCACAAACAGCCAGGGCCGGCTTTAGGCCAATTCGGCCGATTCCGGGGAATCAGGCCCCGCGCCTAAGAGGACCCTGCGCCTTAGGCACCTTTTTAATTTTTTTTTTTAACTTACCCCGGTCCCTGGCTGCGGTCTGCTCCATGGTCCCGGTCCTTTGAGAGAAGCGCCGGTGGGATCACGGCGTGGCCCCGCTCTCCCAGCTAGAGCTTCAGCCGGGAGAGCAGGGCGGTGGGGCTTTGCCGCACTCCGGCCAGGAGAGTGGAGTCGCAGGGCTTTGCCATGCTCTGGCCGGAGCTCCAGCCGGGAAAGTGGAGTCGCGGGGCTTTGCCGCGCTCTGGCCAGAGCTCCAGCCGGGAGAGCGGAGTCGCGGAGCTTGCCGCGCTCCAGCTGGAGTGCGGCAAGGCTGGCGGCTCCAGCTGGAGCGCGGCAAGCCCCGCTCTCCTGTCTGGAGCTCCGGCCAGAGCGCGGCAAGCCCTGTGACCCCAGCTGGAGCTCTGGGCCCTTTAAATAGCCCCCCGAGCCCTGGGGCAGTGAGGGACTCGGGGGAGGGGGCTATTTAAAGGGCCTGGGGCTCCAGCTGCCTCTGCCACCCTGGTCCTTCAAATAGCCGCCGGAGCCCCGCCTCCCCCATGCATTCCCCAGTGCTCCCGCGGCTATTTAAAAGGTCCCCGGAGTAGAAGGGGGTTTGGGGGCTACTTAAAGGGCTGGGGTTCCAGCTGCCTCTGCTGCACCCCATCACCTGCCCACACCAGTCCGGCCCCCCCTGCCTGCAGCCAGCTCTGCACCCCGTGCTCACAGCCACCCCTGCCAAACCCCCTGTCCTGTTTCCAGCCAACCCCTGCCACACATCCCTGCAGCCCTGCCCAAAGCCAGCCAGCCCCCCACACACTGCTGCCCGCACCAGCCCTGCACACTCTGCCCAGCCCGCACCCCCTGCCTTGTCTCCAGCCAACCCCTGCTGCACCCCACTGCCTGAAGCCAGCCAGTTCCGCACTCCTCTGTCTTCAGCCCTGCAAACCCCTGCTGCACCCCCCTGCGGCCCTGCCTGAAGCCAGCCCGCCCCACACCCCTTGTCTCCAACCAGCCCCACACTCCTTGCCCTGCCTGCAGCCAGACCCTGCCTCCAGCCAGCCCCATGTCCACTACTGCCCTGCAGTTTCCAGGGCATTAACCCTGCAGACCTGCTTCAATGAGGGGGCAGGGAGCAGCTGGGATCAACACATGTGCACACCCCCAGGGAGTGGTGGGGACCCACACATGTGAAATGTCGGTCATTAAAAGCCAATCAACAGCATATATGATGCAATGTATATAATTTTATTATTCATATAGTTATGGAAAGTAAATAATACATGAAAGAAATGAGAGGCTTTTTTTTCCACTTTTTTTTTTAAGTCATCCCTGCCAGGACCCCACCGAAAATGTTCGAATTGGGCCCCGCACTTCCTAAAGCCGGCCCTGCAAACAGCAGCTATAAAGTTCATGCTCCAAAACATCTGTTAGTCTATAAGGTGCCACAGGACTCTTTGCAGCTGTAAGTTTGTTTCACAGATTACTGGCCGAAGCGCAGGCCTGTGCTGTGCAGGCAGTCAGACATACATGGTCACACTGGTCCCTTCTGGCTTTACAAATCTATAGGAAAACTGTGAGCTCTGGACCTTACAGACACCCAAGCAGGGAGACTAAGCACTAAATTTCTGTCTTGGTTTTTGAGCTGGCATCTACTCCCTGTGTTGTCACTAAATACTTGTGGCCTAACTGCTCAGGCTGGGACACTGGTACCGCTCTTGAAAGTGCTAATCTGTGTCATCACCTGGGGCTTGAGGTTCATGATAAAGTGCCAGCAGATGATTTGTGTATGTAGGAACTATTGTAATACTTGAGGCTACAAATGTACCCACTTGTCCCAGGAAAGTGGATAAAAGTTTATGACGTAGCATAATAACCTATAACAATAAACGTTCATGAGGAAAAAGAGATGGACTGAATCCCCACACAATCGCCTACAGATATATAGCAAGGACTGTGTTAAGATGATGTCTGGTAAACAGAAAGTTGTGGGACTGGCAATTAAGTAACCAAACTGATGTATTGGAAATTAAGCCTAATTGGTGAACAAAATAAATGAGAGGACTGACTGAAAGATGCAAAAGGAAAGGAGCAAGCTCTACCATCGTGGCTGCCAGTCCTACCGGCTCCTGGGACCCCCCACTATGCCACCTTCTTTCTCAGCTATGATTGTGCTTTGACAGTGCAGCCATTGCTGTGAGTATTGGGTCTGATGGGTGCATCCATGTCTGCAGTATCCATGGCACACCTCCACAGCAGCTGCAAGCTGTACACTTTCCTAGTTCACATGGACAGTGCCTGACACTTGCCTACCCTGCATTGGGTGCGGCACAGGACCTCTCCAATCAGATTTGAACTTCTAGACTTTCAGTCAAACTTCTTATAAAGGAGCAGCATGTTCAGGAGGGAGAGCTCACTCAGCACAACCATCCGCAGGACTGGGCTCTCGAAGCACAAGTGCACATGGACAGTATGATGGTTCAGGACAACCCTCATCTACTATGGCCTTGGTATCTCAAAATGTGACCTTTGAGCAGAGAGGCCCAACTGTCCGGAGCTACATACTTAAACTGGGCAGCTAGAAGTCTCCTCTCCTCTGTTAGGACTGCAGCTGGAGAGCCCCCATGAGCAACGCCTAGTGTCTGTGTGCCTGGCAGGAAAACAAAACCCGCTCATAAAGCTTAAGTTGACTAGTAGTGGAGTTTGAAGTAGGAGCCTGGAGAGCATGCCATGTGTTTGCCCTCACAACTGCACAGCTACCAGTGTTCTGTACTGGGAACAAAGGCCTTCCCGCCATATGGCCTCCTCCAGTCCTGCAGCTATCAGCAGCTTTGCTCAGGCTCTGCTCGCCTCCAAGCCTCCCTACTGGGTGTGAGTCTTGGCACGCGGTAGGAACAGGGTGGCCCAGCCCATAGTGCAGAGAACCTGATTGACTGTCTTTGTAACTGAGTCAGGATTCCCTTCCCATAACCATGCTGAGGAGCAGACGCAAGAGGAAATGGGTTTATGGGACGATCAAAGATGCTCAACTGCCTATCATGACACAAAAAGCGGACATTAGGTAAAGGCCTGTGGCCTGTGCCAGAGGCACATTTGAAACCTTTCTTTTGCTCTCCCACAAAATATGATTTACCCTATCTCAGATGTGAGTCTGCATTTAAGAAGCTTCCCTCAAAATTCATTACCTGGCACCTATCTGTTAAATTAGCCACTAGAGGGGGCCCAAACAGCAGAGAAAATTGCAGCATTCCACTGGGAAATGATAGCTGTTTTGTTGACCAGGTATGTATTTGTAATGTGATATCTATATTATCCACACTGTACATATATCAGGCTATATTAAGCAGACAACAGTAACTTGTCTGCTTAATATAGACTGATATAGTTACGGTCTATAATTGCACCCTCAGCAAGTTCACAGATGACACTAAGCTGCGGGGAGAGGTAGATACGCTGGAGGGTAGGGATAGGGTCCAGAGTGACCTAGAGAAATTGGAGGATTGGGCCAAAAGAAATCTGATAAGGTTCAACAAGGACAAGTGCAGAGTCCTGCACTTAGGACGGAAGAATCCCATGCACTGCTACAGGATGGGGACCGACTGGCTAAGCAGCAGTTCTGCAGAAAAGGACCTGGGGATTACAGTGAATGAGAAGCTGGATATGAGTCAACAGTGTGCCCTTGTTGCCGAGAAGGCTAATGGCATTTTGGGTTGTATAAGTAGGGGCATTGCCAGCAGATCTAGGGACATGATCATTCCCCTCTATTCAACATTGGTGATGCCCCATCTGGAGTACTGTGTCCAGTTTTGGGCCCTACACTACAAGAAGGATGTGGACAAATTGGAGAGAGTCCAGCGAGGGCAACAAAAATGATTAGGGGGCTGGGGCACATGACTTATAAGGAGAGGCTGAGGGAACTGGGATTGTTTAATCTGCAGAAGGGAGGAGAGATGGGGGATTTGATAGCTGCTTTCAACTACTAAATTGTCTTATGCTTTTTATATAATCCTGCTCACTTATACTAAGTATCCCATAACCCTTGCAGTCATTTAAGTAAGTTTTGTTTTATGTAAGTAGGGCAGTTATCAAGGCCAGACTCATGAGAGCTTGACCATAGCAAATAGGACAGTGGTTACATTCGCTGGAATTTCCCAAAAGAAAAGCACAAGACATATGATTGGGTTACCCTAGTAAAGACCTAGGAGCTGCCTTCACACCCTCTGCATGTGTTCAGAACAAATTGGTATGGGATACACCATAGACCAGAAAAATATGCTAGAAAACTGATTGATTAACTCTAGTTTCAGATGATGCGGACAGTTCCTTTTACCTGTAACCAGGTAAAATAGATGGCTTTTGGGTTGTAACTTCTGGGAGTGTAACTTCTGTGTAAAGTGAAGGTAATAACACTGCTTGAGACAGCTTGCTGGAGATTGATCTCATATTGTAACTTATTAGCTTTTAGCAATAAATCTGACTGGCATTGTTTATTTGGTCTCAAATTTCATAACGAACCAAAGTGTAGGTAATTGATTTGACTATAGAAACTATTGACAAATTGGTGAGGCAACCAGGAACCATCTAGCCAATACTGGCAGTGAAATCAAGCAGTGCAAGATCATGACCACACTGCCTGGTAGGGATAGCATTCAGTAGGAGGTGGGACTCTAGTGTTTGTTACTGTCATGTACACTTGTGCATCTGGTCCCAGTCAGGCCAATGAGCACTGTAAATGCTCCTACAATTCCAGTACATGCAGGAGGTGCTGCTCTGACTTCTTTATAAAGGTGCCACTATGGCAAAACAGCTTCTTTTTAAAATAATCAGTTTTATAGAAAGTGCCTGATAAAGCACTCTAGGCAAAAGACAAATATTTTAGGAATTCCTGGCTAAAAGTCATAGTTTGAGAACATATGAAGGTTAATTACAAGTGAAACTTTTCTGGGCAAAATGCCCAGATACAGCAAAGGCTGAAACAGCAAAGCCCAAGAATTAGCTGTTATGGCAGCCAAAAATAATAAAAGAGCTCTTGAATCTTTGTAAGCAAATGTCTAACTAAATATAAGGACAGTTCATCTGTGCAGGACAGGAGGAAAAAAACAAACCACCCATGCACCCCCCCCCCCCCCATCGCACCCAGGATTCAGTATATGAAGTAAAAGTTAAACAATAAAACTATAAGAGACAGTTTAAAACTAGAACAAAATCAAAATAGGCAATTAAAGCAGCAGGTGGAAAGCATAAGCAACTGTAATACCCCTCTTATCTACTCTTCCCTTAATTGCCAGCAAGAGGGAGAAAATGTATTGTGGCAAAGACAGGCTAGAACTCTTATAAGTGTGTATGAATTGCCTCAAAACAGTTAATTGCAGCAAGGAAGAGCAGTCCTATGATCAACTGGAAGTGCAGATAAAAGCAACAGGTACTTAGGGAACAAATTCAGGTTTTGTGGGAACAGGTAGCAACCCCCTCTTCCCCCCAGACCTGGGTTAAAAGCCAGAGGTCCCAGTCCCCCATTCCAACCATGGAACCCCCACAGGCTAATAATATAACTCAAATATTTTTGTTTTTCTTTTATTGCCTCACTGTTTGCTAAACTCACTGCCCCTCCAGCGTTAATTACACTCCTTTGGCTCATGTCTCCTTCCCTTCCTGCACTGCTGTCTCCTCACTTCTGCCCCCCCTTTGTGTTAAAGTTATTGCAGAGGTCTACACCACAGAGAGAGACAGAAACAGATATTCAAAATGCTTAAGGTAAAAACTTTATGTTCCATATGAGTAATTATTTTAACCCTTCAGGAATGCAACAGCTGAAGATACTCTTAACTTTCTGGAAGTGCCAGAAGATACCGGTGCACAGTGACAAAATCCCCAGGCAGTAGAAGAAGAAAAGATAAGTGTTTTATAAACCACAGGCTGGTCAGCTCCACATCAAGCTACCATATATAAACAATTGGGTGTGCAGTCAAGTATTATAAAAACTACCAGCTGGAGCAGGTCTGTTATTTAAAGTGTATATTATTAAGCAAAGTGAGTTTATGCATAAACCTGTGGTTTTGAATCTCTCTCATTGAAATATGGATGAATTTGGTTATTGGGTAAAAGGAAATGTATCATTACTGTACATGTCTTTGTAATTAATATAACAGCATCTTATCAGGAATGTGCACAAGACAATGGCTGCGCAAAAGACTAGCCTGCAGTCTGGTATCTTTCAAAATAGGAGACTCCAAAGTCTAGATGGAATTATTGGTTACTGCATCGAGCCTGCTCACTTCTGCCTCTACTCAAGTCTTCAATCACCTCAGAGACCTTTCTGGTGGTCAAACACTTCATGCAGTTTATTTACAACATAAGTTTCCACCAGATTTTACCTTATACAGCCTGATGCCTACAGCGCTGGGAGCCCTCAGCTCTTGAGGCAAACAGAGAAGAGCAGTCTCACCCTCTCTCTTTTGGCTTTGCCCCTTCTATTCCCACTTGCACCCTGTGCTTTTTGTATCACCTGCCTAATGGCCTAATTAGCCTGTTAGTTCTCCTCAGCCCTTCAGTTAGGCACAGCTCTTCTTAATGAGTCTGCTCTAAAGTAATTAATTAGCAATGCAGTGATCAGAGTGCTGGCTCAGCTGCTGTTGCCTGGTTCTCTGTCAGGGTTACAATTCAGGATTATTTGACTCTGGAATGTCTGTTGGGGGAGAGAGAGAGAGTGTGTGTGTGTGTAAAATTAACTATTTTGAGCATCAGGCAGCAGACACCATCTCTAAAACCTTAATTCATAGCATTGAGGGCATTGCTACTAAAATAACAGTGTGTGGTATGTAATATGCATAACATTGTTAAGCTGTTCAACCAAACACAAACACATTTTAATAAATTAATTGCAACAAATAATAAGTAAAGGAAAATCAGGCAAGTAAAGAAATTCTTTGTGCTGCTTATGGGAGTTATATGTGAACTAGCATAACCAACTCATTAGGGAACATTGAAAAAGGAAAATTGCCTGACCCTATTAACAATAAACAGTGAAATGACATTGTCCTTAATGTACAACAAAAACTGGCAATGTGTGAAATTGCACAGCCCAGTCCCTTTCAGTACCATTTGTAAGATGGGTTAGTGACATTGAACCCTAATCAAGGTTGATGTTAATCAAACCAGTCTCCCTCAGCGTCTGGATCCACACACATTTCCGGTGCGGTATCGCTACCACTGCTGAATCATGACACACCAAGACTTGATAAATTAGTCACTGTCTGTTCAGTAGGTCACCTGGAAGGGACTGGCTCTACCTCGACTATTGGCATCTCGCACAGCCCGTGGGTGGTGTGTGACCACGATGGCTTAGGCCAATACACTGGGACAGAGAAGCTGGCTGTTCCTCTCTCCTGCCTGGTGAAGCTCACCAGATGGCAACAACCACCAGTAAGGGTGACCTATAGCATGGGCAGAGTGCTGTGTAGTAACTAGTTACAAGGACTTTATGCAGGGAGACCTCACACACAATGTCACTACTCCAAATTTCTGTTTTACTCCTCATGGATGTAGCACTGTGGGACACACTCTGATAATGACTACTCTCATTTTCAGAATTAATCTATTCTCCAAAGTAAGCCCCCAGATCAGGATGTAGTTGAAACTTACCTACTAGTTTTAAACACTTACTTTAAATTTAAAAATGTTACTAGATTGGAAACATGCACAATTCCAGTTAGCAATGACATGTACAAAGGAGAACAAGCCTTGAATCTCCTTATCCATGATGGGGACTTGAAATCCTGATTTCCCACAATTGGAAAAACGTTGCATTTAAAGCTGTGCATGTGCCACATGGGCTATAAGTTCTGCTCATTGTGTATTGCCATGTAGGCAATTTGGTAAAATGCTTTAAATTAGATGTAAAGGCCCTATCACTGCCACATCTATTAACTGGTAAAGATGTTGCCTTAACTATAATCAATTATCAAGTTGACAAGTGGGAGGGGAGCTGTTGACTAATATATGCTGGACTAGCATGTGTGTATCATATTATCAATTGGGGGAGAGGGATAGCTCAGTAGTTCGAGCATTGGCCTGCTAAACCCAGGGTTGTGAGTTCAGCCCTTGAAGGGACCATCTGGGGCAAAAATCAGTATTTGGTCCTGCTAGCAAAGGCAGGGGGCTGGACTCAATGACCTTTCAGGGTCCCTTCTAGTTCTATGAGATGGGTATATCTCCATATATTATTAATATGTATTATCTGCAGCCTGTATTAAGCTCATGATAGTAAGATAATAGCAGTTATGTAGCCTAAATTGGCCAATGCTTTTTTATATAACCCTGTTCGCTTATGCTAAGTATCCCATAACCCCTTGCAGTCACTTAAGTAAATAATGCAGCTGTCGAGCCCAGACCCATGAGTGCTTTACCATAGCAGTAAGAAGGGAGTTACTCTCACAGGCCTGTACTGGAATGTCCCAAAGAAAAGGACAAAACATATGATTGGGCTCCCCTAGGAGCTGCCTCCATGTCCTCTGGTCCTTGCAATGTGTGTTCAGAACAAAGAGGTAAAGGATACACCATGTAGCAGAAAAACATGGTAGAAAACTGATTGGTTAACTCGTTTCAGATGACGCAGAGAGGACCTCCTACTTGTAACCAGGTAGGGTGTAACAATATGACTTTTGGGTTGTAACACTGGGAGGTAGCCACAAAGTCCTGAATTCATCTGCAAATCATGTGGCTTTGCCAAAAAATGAAGCTAAATTATCTTTTTTTCTGCAGGTTCCTCCTGAGCCCCTGCCTTTTCTAGCGCGTCTTGCGGCTTTGCCTGGAGGAAAGCAGTCTAGCAATATATGGTCTGTGGAAAGACTCTCTCAGTCCCAGCAGGAGGAGCCAGGCTCAGGCCCAAGAGCTGCAGTATAGGACTGGGCTGGAGAAACCCTCTGAAAACCTGATCCAAATCCAAACTTATGCAGACTCTTGGAGGCAGCATCTGGGTTCCCAGAGGCAGCAGCAACCACCACACTGCACAGCCCAAGGAGAGAACTGAAGCCAGCAGGTTTTTCCGCCTGTTACAACTGCCTCATGAAGAAACCCAGGTAGGGGTAAAAGTAACTCACAGGAATTACTGGTACAGCTGGAGTCCTGGGGCAGGGGGACTCATCCGGAAGAGGCGGGTCCTCAAGATTTAAAGGCCCTGGGGCACCAGCTGTGGCTGGGAGTCCCAGGGCCTTTAACTCACCCAGGGGGCTCCCAGCTGCAGAGGTGGCTGATAGCCCCTGGAGTGAACTAAAGGGCCTGAGGCTCCAGCCACCGTGGAGCTCCGGGCCCCTTAAATGCCAGACCCAGCCTGGCCACCGGAGCTGCAGGCCAGGGCCAGGGCCGGGATTTAAAGGACTCCTCCGAGTTCCCCGCTGCCTGGCTTGGCTGCTGCAGTGGGCCGGGGACGGAATTTAAAGGGCTCCTCCGGGCTTCCCGCCGCAGCAGGAATCTTGGAGGAGCGCTTTAAATGCCAGCCCCAGCCCAGCCACCGGAGCTGCGGGCTGGGATTTAAAGGGCTTGGGTCTCCCCAACCCAGCCCTTTAAATCCCCGCCGCAGAAGCTGATGCGGTCCAGCACGGTGTATTGGCTCTTGCCGGTACGCTGTACCGTACCGTACCAGCTTACTTTCACCTCTGAACACAGGTGAGGCCTGGGCCCAACATGACTCTCCAGATTGCCTCTCTTTACCTCTCTGCAGAAGCAGCTGGAAATTCAGGTCCCTTTCATCTTTCTGCACATGGACTGGATTCTGTCTGAGTAGCTGTGTTGCCAGTGGCCACAGCTCTCTCTCGGTGTTAGGCAGGGATGTATTCAGGGGGCAGTAATGGGAATCCATGTCCTTTCCCAGAGTGATGCTGACACAGATATCCTCAAACACATCACTCAAAAGCCAGGCCCAACAGTCAGTCTCTCCCACCCCGGCCAAATCCCACAGCCAGTCACAGAAGGGATGGCCTCAGGTGCCCAGGGGCAGTGACACTGCTGGACTCTTGGGCCCAGAGAATGTTTTTCTCACTGGAAGTAGCCAGCTGAGTCCTACCCTTGCACCTAAGCCAAAATGAGAGATGGCTCCAGCTCGGTGCCCTGAGCCCGCCTTGTAGCTCCTGTCAGGGTGTCTCGCTGCACAGGGGAGACAGACCAGGGTCTTTCTTGGTTTGGGTGGGGACCTCGGAACCTGGATCGCCAGCACGGCCCAGAGAAGCAGCATGAGCTTCCCAGAGGCAAGTCCTGCCCTTGTCCCCTCTCAGGGGCCTTAATTCAGCTTTGCAAGGTCTTCTCTACATGCAGCATCCATGGTCCAGTCCCCAGTCCTTGATCTCTCTGGCAAGATTGCCAACAAGCAGGGCCCTGATAGGCCTATTGTGACTACTGTCTGTGACATGGACCCCTGCCCAGTAGGAACTAGGCTGACCCACTGGTGCTCTTCACTTTTCCACCCTGGCAGTGGCTGGCTTCCTGTGCACAGGAGCTGCGGCCTTAGAGGTCAAAGCTCCTCCATCTGTCATTCCCAGGCCACTGGCCTCTCTGGGCATCTGAGTGGGGCTGAATCTTACATAAAGCTAGAAACCAAATCTTAAGGCTGTCTGGAAGTATCCCCTTACCCAGTCTACCCTCCCTCCAGCCCTCATTGCTGTCATAGTGCCAGCAACATTGTCATCTCATGGTTACCCTAGCTGGCTTTCCATGGCAACAGCAGGAGAATGCTATTGGGAGACCCCAGCTCCAAGTGTAACAGTGAATCACTATGGAGATGCAGCAGTGGCTTGGGGAGCATCTCAGTTCCTCACTTGTGCTGAGAAATTGTGAAGTGTGATTTCCCATTTCTGGTTTCTGACTTTACAGATGTCCTCACTCCTGTCCCAGACCCTGGCTGCTTATCACCAGCTGCTCCTCTTCAGACCCATCCTTTTTTCCCTCATCTGCCATGCAGCCAAAGGCAGTGCGGGGCACTGAACTGTCTCTGCCCCTCACCCAGGCTAGGAGAATGCAACCACCACACCCTCACTGAGGATGGAGACTCCTGATTTAGCCTGGACTTCCTGCACCAGCCTGTGGGCTGACATTTCATCAGCCTGGGGCAGGGCCTATATGCAGAGTTGTGCAAAAAGCAGCAGGCCCTCCTGTGGCACTATGTTCATGATGATAAATTGTGAGTGTGCATCAGCACCAGCAAGACCAGGGCCTGCTGGGAGCGGCAGGTTCCTGCGCGTCTACCTGCTGCAGAACTTCCCCCACAGCACAGACTCATCAGCATTGCCCCATCTTTGGGATAAGTAGCAGCCTCAGTCAGGGCAGCACATTGGCTCACCCTGCAGCTCCTCTACAGAGGATGGGTGTAAGATAAGCCAGCAGGGTATTGTGGGACAGCAGAGGACAAGATGACTAAGAAGTGCCCCCACTCTGAGCAGAGTCACTGGAGGTGTTAAACCAGCTGCAGCTGTCTGCCCTGCCTGCCTTCAAGCAGTTCTGTGCATCACAGAATTTTAGAAATGTCGGGCTGGAAGGGACCTTGAGAAGTCCAACTAGGGTGACCAGATGTTAAGGGAAAAATATCGGGACTGCTGCAGGGGGGACTTTTTTTTTTCTTTTTTTAAATACACTCACCCGTCTGGGAGTTCGGTGGCAATTTGGCGGAGAGCCCTTCAGTGGCGGACGGTCTTCGGCAGCGCGTAATAAATCTTGCCACCAAAGACAAGCACCCGCTGCCCAAATACCACCGAAGACCGTCCACAACTGAAGGGCTCTTCGCCGACTTGCTGCCAAAGACCAGGAAACAAAATATTGGGACAAATGGCGTCCCAACCGTACTCTGGTCAGGACGCGGGACAAACTCCTCATATTGGAACAGTCCCAATTTTATCGGGATGGTTGCCCTAAGTCCAACCCCCTGCACTGAGGCAGACCTACTATCTAGACCATCCCCGCTGAGTGTCTGTCCAACCTGTTCTTAAAATCTCCACTGATGCGGATCCCACAGCCTCCGTTGGAAGCCTATTGCAGAGCCTGGCTTCCCTGAGAGTTGGAAAGTTCTTCCTAATATTTAACCTAGATCTCCCTTGCTGAAGATATGAAGCCAATTACTCCTTGTTCTACCTTCAATGGACTTAGAATCGTAGAACTGGAAGGGACCTCAGGAGGTCTTCTAGTCCAGTCCCCTGCACTCATGGCAGGACTAAGTATTATCTAGACCATCCCTGACAGGTGTTTGTCTAATTGGCTCTTAAAAACCTCCAGCGATGGAGATGTCACAACTTCCCTTGATAATTTATTCCAGTGCTTAACCACCCTGACAGTTAGGAAGTTTTTCCTAATGTCCAACCTAAACCTCCCTTGCTGCAATTAAGCCCATTGCTTCTTGTCCTGTCCTCAGAGGTTAAGGGGAACATGGAGACCAATTGATACCCATGCTCTTTATAACAGTCCTTAACGTATCTGATGACTGTGATCAAGGTCCCCCCGTCCAAGTCATCTTTTCTCAACACTAAACACATCCAGTTTTTTTAACCTGTCCTCAAAGGTCAGGTTTTTCTAAACCTTTGATCATTTCTGTTACTCTCCACTGGACTGTCTGATTTGTCCACATCTCTCCTAAAGTATGATGCCCAGAATTGGACACGATACTCCAGCTGAGACTTCCCCAGTCCCAAGTAGAGCAGGACAATTACCTTCTGTGTCTTACATACAACACTCCTGTTAATACACCCCAGAATTGTATTAGTCTTTTTCACAACTGCATTACATTGCTGACTCGTACTCAATTTCTGATCCACTATAACCCCAGATCCTTTTCAGCAATGCTACCATCTAGTCAGTTTTTCCCCATTTTGTAGTTGTGAGTTTGATTTTTCCTTCCAAAGTGTAGTGCTTTGCAGTTAACTTTATTGAGTTTCATCTTGTTGAATTCAGACCAATTCTCTAATTTGTCGTGGTCATTTTGGATTCTAATCCAGTCCTCCAATGTGCTTACAACCCCTCCCAGCTTGGTATCACTTGCAAATTTTGTAAGCACATCTCCAATCCTTTATCTAAGAGCATGTCTACACTACAAACTTACGACAACCTAAATTATGTTGGCATACAGCTGTCGCAGTGATTAAATCCACACTACATTCCTTGTGTCAATGGGGCATGTCCTCACCAGGAGTGCTTGTACTGACTGTACTATCAGTGTAGGGCATTGTGGGATGGCTTCTGAAAGTCAGCAACAGTCAATGTAAGCAATGCAGTGTCTACACTGACATTGCGTCGACCTAACTTAATCAACATTGACTCAACTCCATCTGCACTACAGGCTTTGCCCCAGTCTCTAACACCAGCTCAACTCTGGTCCTGGGCTTTAGGAGCCCTGGGTATCAGCTGTAGAGCAGCTGCGGTGTTTTCAGAGCTGCTCCTGTTGCACAGTGATAAAGACCCGAGCAAGGTGTTTGCAGGGCATAGGGTGGGAGCCCTCCTGGAGTCTGAATGTGGTTAGGCAAGCAGAATGTGCAAGAGGAGACACCACCACCCTCCCTCCCTCCTCACACCCAATCTGCTCTCATCCCTTTCCCCTCCTCCAGGGGCAGCTAGCAGACCTACTTCCCTACAGCTTATGTCCTTAGGGTGCCAGCAAGGAAGGCCTGCTTCCCCTTCCCAAACACACAGGTACCCTCTGGGGGCCAGCATCCCACACACCCCTCTTTTGTGTCACAGCAAAACCATTTCGGAGGCCCAAGCTAGGATGCAGGACCTGTGCAGAGGCAGCTATGGAACCCCAGAAACACTTCCTGGTTCTGCTGCCGAGGGACATTTCTCCATCCCCTTGCCATGGCTGGGGGAAGTGGGCTGCCCATCCCCCCACAGAGGCAAGGACTTCCCCAGGTAAGGTGTGGGGATGCCTTTGGCTGGAGAATCCAGCAGAGAGAGCATTTCACTGACATGAGCAACGCTCCCTCAGCCCATTCCTCAGGCCGCTCTGGGCTCAAACTACCCAATAACAAACGGCACTCGATCTAACCATCCCCACAGCATCCCCATGCCTGCTTCCTGGCCCTTCTGCCAGAATCTGCCTAGGAGCAGGACCTGGGCTCTGGCGCAACAACAGGGAAGGTGAATTCCTCACTCAAGGACCTCGCCTCTACCCCCTTGCCGTTAAGCCAGGGTCTGCTCACTAGAGCACCCCCTCCACTCTGGGTTGTCTCACAAGAGAGGCAGCGTCTGTCTGGCTCTGGGCCATGGAGTTATTCTGTGTTCTGGCTGCATGTTCCAGGCCGTGAGCACTGTGGTAGTGCAGTGCATTGGTGCAGGTGGCAAATGGCACCCACCAGGCAGCAACAGCAACAGCTGAGAGTCTCCTGAAAGCTGGGAATTGTCCAGAGAGCACTCCAGCCCAAGTATCAGAGGGGTACCCGTGTTAGTCTGGATCTGTAAAAGCAGCAAAGAATCCTGTGGCACCTTATAGACTAACAGACGTTTTGGAGCATGAGCTTTCGTGGGTGAATACCCACTTCGTCAGATGCATGTTAGTCTATAAGGTGCCACAGGACTCTTTGCTGCTTTTACAGATCCAGACTAACACGGCTACCCCTCTGATACTTGACACCATGCAAGGCACTGCATTTAGCCGTATGGAGTGGAAATCCATATACATGCATCTGACAAAGTGGGTATTCACCCAGGAAAGCTCATGCTCCAAAACGTCTGTTAGTCTATAAGGTGCCACAGGACTCTCTGCTACCCTCCAGCCCAAGGGTCCTGAGCGAGAGCCAGGCTTGAAGTCCTAGGGGTAATCCAATGTTCCTGCTTGGCCTCCCCTTGTCGGTGCCAGGGCAGGGCTGTTTGCAACAGGCTGCTCCCTACTGCTTCATCGAGTCTTATTTTAACCGCCCCAGGCAATGGGACTCCCACCTCCTCAGAGTCTCTTCTCCAGTCTCATGCACTTGCTGGCAGGAAGTGGCTCCTGCTCCTTACCTTCCATTTGTCTTTCCTTGTGTCCCCGCCCCAAGATAATTCCCCTTTCTCCTTGGGGAGACAGAGTGTCCCCATGAATCCTTTTCACCAGCCACCCAACAACTCATAAGCGGGGTCTGAATGAATTCTCCCCCCAACAGCTAGTTCAGGAGGGGGAGAGACTTCAGGGGCAAACTGCATTTCCGTGAACTCACCTACTCTGCATAGGTATCTAGCAGAAAGGAGCTCTGTAGCTCCAAGTGATCAGCTCTGGCTGGTGTTGGGTTACAGATCACTTTAGTATATTGAATGCAGGGATAGTGACATGTTATCAGTATTGTTATCTTCATTGTCTGACTAAAGGGGAGCAGAACCGTGCTGAGCTTGTCCCTACTGGGGGTCACCCTCAACTGAAAGGAACTCGCTAAGCCAGGGGCTCGAAAGCCAAAGCCCTGTGAAAGTAAGAGGAGTGTGGACAGGTATCCTAGCTAGGCAGTGTGAATTCTCTCTAAGGGTCCCCAGTCTGCTTGAACCTGTTCATCCCCCTTGTTTAAAGACAGAGCTAAATGGGCTTTATTAGGAGTCTTTTTGTTATGTTAAAGTGCTCAAATGAGAGCGGAAATCAGTTGTGATGGGGCAGTGTTTCTGTTCAGTCTGAAAAGTGCTGAAAATCACTACACTAGAAATTTCAAAGTGCTGCCATGGCAGTGCTTTGAAGTGTGAGTGTAGTCAGAGCGGCAGCGCTGGGAGAGCTCTCTCCCAGCGCTGCACGTAAACCACATCCCTTACGGGTGTAGTGTGCTCCAGTGCTGCCGCCCTGATTACACTGACACTTTACAGCGCTGTATCTTGCAGCGCTCAGGGGGGTGTTTTTTCACACCCCGAGCGTGAAAGTTGCAGCGCTGTAAAGTGCCAATGTAGCCATGGCCCAAGAGACTGATGTGCAGAGGTCCAGTGCCTGCCTTTCCCTGCTGGGTCTGCCCCCCGTGGCACAGGGCCCTCCTCCTGGTCACCATGTCTACACTGAGGGTAGAAAGGGGGCAGAAGCCAAGAGGGTGGAGGCAATGCTAAAGCTGGGGGCCTCCAGGTGGGTGAGTGCCTCATTTCTCCCCACAGCTCTGGCCTCTCTGTTAGAGCCTGCCACGCTCATAGCCTCTTCCCTGGAGCTTTGGTGCTATCTCTTGCCACCCTCCGGAGGAAGATGATGTCCCCTCCCTGGCCTTTCTCACCCGTGCAGAGGGTGCCTGCCTAGTCCTGCTTGCTGATTGGAGGCAGCAGTTTAGAAGGAGCATGTCCTGTGCCTAGGAGGACAGCACAGGTGCCAGCAGTGTCAGCTCCCCTCCCTACCGCTGTTCCAGAGGGTGGCATGTGCACCCAGTGTGCTGAGGATGAGCTGCTCTGTAGCTAGTGTGGCAAATTGCCAGCACTATTTTGATGGATCTCGTGCTCTCTTCTTTGGAGAGGGTTCAGGGCACCACTTCTTGCCCCTGCAGTGGAATGTTAACTGCCCCACTAGTGTCCTAGAGGAGGGGAGGGGAGTGGAGAGGGAGGGACCTGGGCCCACCCTCTACTCCAGGTCCCAGCCCAGGGGCCCTGAGGATAGTGGTAAACTACTTGAACTGACACTTCCTTCCCCTGGACTACTTCCCTCTCCTGCCCTTCAGCTTGTGGGGGGCTTCCTGCCCTCCCTCTGTACAAGCCAGGTGCCCCTTTACCTAGGGACTTGGACTTCTTAGCTCACTACAGCACTTCTCCAAACTGTTCTCTGCTCCATCTCCCACACTGTCTGACTGAAGCGGGGGAGAGGGGTTTTATCATGTGACTGGCCTCAGGTGCTCTAATTGGCTTCAGGTGCTCTAATTAATCTATAGCAAACTTTCTTCCCCTTACAGGGAATAAGGCTCCCTTCTAACCCTCTTCTGCTGCCCTCTGGCCATGCTGTGTCACACTAGTTAGGAACTGGCATAGGATCCAGTCAGCCTGTGTCATGCAGTTGACCAAACAATTCATCAGATGGGTGCACCTGTTGGTCCCAGCTGGCAAGATGCAGCTTCATGCTGGTGTATGTTCTGGCCTTAGCTTTGGAAATGTTCAGCTTTGTTTATCGGGTGCCTGGAGGCGACTTAGGAGCTGAGACTGCACCCAGCCCATCTCCCACCCCTGCCTCAGTGGGTCAGTGCAGAACATAAGAACAGTCATACTGGGTTAGACCAAAGGTCCATCCAGCCCAGTATCCTGTCTACTGACAGTGGCCAATGTCAGGTGCCCCAGAGGGAGTGACCCTAACAAGTAATGATCAAGTGATCTCGCTCCTGTCATCCATCTCCACCTTCTGCTAAACAGAGGCTAGGGACACCATTCCTTACCCTTCCTGGCCAATAGCCCTTAATGGACTTAACCTCCATGAATTTACCCAGTTCTCTTTTAAACACTGTTAAAGTCCCAGCCTTCACAACCTCCTCAGGTAAGGAGTTCCACAGGTTGACTGTGTGCTGTGTGAAGAAGAACTTCCTTTTATTTGTTTTAAACCCACTGCCCATTAATTTCATTTGGTGACCCCTAGTTCTTATATTATGGGAACAAGTAAATAACTTTGAATTGTTCCTTGTTCCAAGCAATGGGACTCCTGCTGCTTCCCTGGGATGGCAAAGCCTACGCTCTGGTACATCTGATGGGCAGTAAGACTCGCCTGATAACAAGCCTGAACCTCCCCTTTCTGAAGCTCCACCTGCTGTTCCCACTGCTAGGCCTGCAGTGGCTCCTCCTGCTGGAGGCTCAGCCTGCCCAGTGTTAGCGCTTCTCCCTCCTTCTGAGTGTGCACTCAAGCAACCACCCTCTGATGCATCCTGGTCTGGGCCATGCATCCCTATCCTGGAGGAGGGGCAGGGCAGAACATGCTCCTTTGGCGCCGCAGTAAAATGAGCCTCCGAGTGCATCGCTTCCTTCACCCTCTGGTCCTCACTGTGCCAGCAAGGAAGCACCAGGGCACCACCCAGCCGTGGCCCTCCTACGCCAGCCCCCTTGCACAGCCACACTGAGGAAGGAGAGTCTTCAGCCCTTGGGATCTCATACCAGTTACCTGTCATCAGCATATTCCCCTCCTCCCCGTTAGAGCAGCAGATTTAGGTCCTTTAATCTCTCTTATGAATCAGACCCTCCATGCACATCTTGATGGCTGGCTGCCTCTCTGACTGCCCTTATGTCTGTGGTGATGGGGATAGCTGCTATGGAGCCTTAACCGAGGGGCTGTCACCTCTCTGCTCCATGACACCTCTGCACATGCAGCCCAGATCATGGCTTTAGGGTTTTTTCCTACCATATTACATTGCAAGCTCCTCTTCAAATTTTCCTGTGCAATTGCCCCAGTCTCTTTCAGCATTACTGCTGTCCAGCTCTCTCTTTGACTGAATAACTGCTTCCAGATGTATTAGCTGCATTCTTACAGACTGCTTCTTGCTCTGTTGCAATCTGCCCATATTTCTATCCTTTCCATAACCCCTTGTATTAGTTCTTTGCTCTTGTTGTCTTTGCAACTCCTCCCAAATTATTACTAATTTAGTATAGGAGCTCTTTGTAAATAATCCCAGATTCATACCAGTCCCTTGCTGGGCACTGCCCCTCATTAAACACATTGCCAGTCTCACGCCACGCCAGGGGGTTCCGATCCAGTCCAGTTTGAATTGTATTTTCCAGTAAGGTTTTGTGAAACACTGTATCAAACATTGTATTACAGCTACTGTATCCCCTTCTCCACTTCACTCAACAAAACCAAGCACATTTGTCTGACACAACAGTCATTTGTATCCCCTATATGCAGAATCTGTTAGGTCAGTGGTTCCCAAGCTGCTCTGTGGAGAACTGGCTGGTTGGCACCATCTCCTTGGTTCTGGTAGCTAAATTGCTTTAGGAGAAATTTATAAATTCACCAGTATTTTCCTGCTGACTTCTCCGCATAAGCAATAGCAGTCATTGCTACAACAACGTTATGCTGATTGTGAATGGAAGGGGAGAAGGTGCTGGACGTGGTGCTTACCAGGAGCGTGTCAGTAAGAGACCTGTGGGCGTTTGAGAACCCCTGCTCTAGATATTTGAGGGTTTGTGTATTTTTCTTAATCTTTGCTATTATTTTAGTGGAACAGAGGTTAGACTTGTCAGATAGGAACTGCCAGGCTTGCACTTATCCTGTCAGGAAATTCACTGCTACGTTTGCTTTTCTTCTATTCTCCACACCTTCCAATTTCTCTGGGATTTTTAAGAAAAAATTCTCAGTGGTTCAGTAAGTGAATCAACTAATTGCCTTAGTGCCCAGGGCTGCAGCCCAGCCAGACTGGCTGGCTTTGTATGTGTTTGCCTCTCCCCAGCATCCCCTAACTGCCTCTTATTCAATGTAGATTTACAAAGTCTTTGTTGCTTCCTAGGTGCCCAAATCTCTTCCCTTCTCATTGTACAGCGAGCTTTCAGAGAACGGTAAAATAGGCCTGACCCCAGGAGTCACCAGGACTCCACCACCAACCTGCTTTCTGCCTAGAGCTGCTTCCCCAGGTGGCTTTGTGAAAGCTCCTTTGGCAGCATCAACTTACTTTGTTTTCTTCTTTCTTCCCTGCAGAATCTGCATAGCCTTGTTTGGTTCCTTCCTTCTCTTCCAAACAGCTGCCCCAACCATGACCCTGATTTCAGTGCTGTCAGCTCCCTTGTGCCTCTACCCTGCCCCAGTGAAATACCAGCTTCTTGTTCTGCTCCCCATCTTAGGCAAGCTGCAGAGGTGAAAGTAACCCTTTAAATTCCCCCCCTCCCACCGCAACTCTGGCAGCCACGCTGGGGCTGGGATTTAAAGGTCTCAGAGCTCCTGCGGCTGCAGGGAGCCCAGAGCCCTTTAAATCCCAGCCCCAGCCCAGCCACTGGAGCTGCAGGGGGGGTTTAAAGGGCCCGGGGCTCCATGGCAGCCAGAGCCCCAGGTCCTTTAATTTTCCCCAGAGCCCCCAGCCACCTCTGCGGCTGGGAGCCCCAGGTTGATTTAAAGGCCCTGGGGCTCCCAGCCACAGCCAGTGCCCCAGGGCCTTTAAATCTTGAAAGGCCATGCCTCTTCCGGTTGAAGCCATGCCCACCTCAGGGCTCTGGCAGTACCAGTAAGTCCTGTAAGTTACTTTCACCCCTGGCAAGCTGCTTCTCTGTTAATAACTGGCTCGTTCCCCTTCACATTTCTCTCTCTTTCACACACACGCACCCCCTCCTGTGCCCTGTCCAGCTTCTGGCTGCAGGGGTACTTGGATGTTTTCTCTTCCTACTCCACCTTCAAGCTGTGGTTGAAGAGACCATCTCGTGGTTGCCTCCAGCTTTGCATTCACACTTTCCATGCTAGTGCTTAGAACTTTATTGCATTGCCAATGACGGCATGCTTTCTGGTGCTGTTGGCTTATAAAGCCTGTGCCCATGGGACTGTGAGGAACACAGGAAACCTGACACACTGACCTGGCCAGCAAATGCAGATCCCTAGCCAGTGGGATTTGGTGTGGGGAGTGGGAAAGAGGGGAGGGTGGGTGTGTGAGAGGGCCTCTCGCTCTGCTCCAGCTAGATGGTGTGATGTGGGCACATTGGTCTTGCAGTGTGTGGCTAAAGTTTAGCTCTAGTCTGGGGAGCTGTTGAGGGTGCTGCTGTCACTATGGTTACTCTGTGTGACTCTCCTTCCATTTCTCAGCCCTCAGCTCAGGCCTTGAGATGGTGGATTCTAGGATGGACAGGAAATGGCATCGTTCCCTGCAAGGGGCACTGCCTTTCAGGACTCCTAGCTCTGAGCCTTCGAGAAAGCCAGCCTGGGAGGGATTTCTGTCTCTCTGGACATGGGGAGTCCCTGCTGCATTTTGCCTCTCCTAACACTTGGCCAAAGGCCACAGACTGTTCAGGTCACTCAGCCCTCTGCAGCCTGGAGCTGGAGCCTGTGAGGGGCAGGGCTCCTGAAGTGGAGGGGGTTCCAGAACAGAACCCCTCCCTCTGTTCCATTGCCCTCTCCTCCAAGGCTGACCCTAGGGAGAGATGCCAAGGTACAGCTTTGCTTATGCCAGTGGAGATAAAAGCACCATATATGTTGCGTATGGTATTTGGCACCAGCCTGAGACAGAATCAGAGACGGGAGGGCCCCGGAGAGGGAACAAATCCAGCAGCAGGGGAGGAAAGTCTCCCATCCCCACCCCAGGTGTGGTTTGCATTTCCAGTTGCTCCACCTTACGGGGGGCCTGGCTGAGGTTTACATTCAGTACTTGAAGTGAGCCAGCTGTCTCGGCAGCCGCATAGGCTGGGCCAAGCAATGAGGCCCACTCTGAGTAGAGGGAGCAAGGGGGAGGGAGGGTTAGGGGGGCAGGCCTTCTATCCCTACAGTCTGGAGTGGGGAGGGAGCGTCAGTCTGCAACCCCTCCCGCCATCCCAGGCAGGATGGAGGTAAAAGTACAAAGTCAGGGTGGCTGGAATCCCAGAGGACTCAGAGTCACTTTACCGTGTTCAGAGAAGATTCATTCACACATAAAAGTATGAAACGTTCCAGTCTCAGGTGCTGGGTTTCCCCAACAGCAGAGTGCAGAAAAGCGGAGCTGTAAAAAACAGGGCAGGGGACAGTTCTTGGCTGAGTCTGCAGTCCTGGGGGCATCCCAGACAGACTGTGGCTTGCACCAGCTGCATAAGGAAATGATATGGAGGAAACTCAGCTGGAAGCATTCTCCCGAGGGAGCATGGAAATTCCAGAGCTTCTTGGGAATGTAGAAATCTGTTAAAAACTCTGTCTTTTTCCTTGAGCAACAAACTGCAGTTTTGTTTCCTCTTGAAGCAGGTTCAGGGGGATTTGGCATCAAACTCCCTCCATCTACAACCCCCAAGCAGGAGGAGGGAGCCAAAGCTGGTGAGTCGCATGAAATGGACAGGCCGGCATGGACACAGGGCAAGGTTGGCAAATCCCCAGAGAGGTTGGCAGATTCTGAGGCTTCAGGTTGACGTTACGGAACCATCGTCAGCAGAAAGAAGGCAGGATAGAGAGAGAGAGTCTGAGCCAGGTACCAGCGAGATAAGGGCCCTCTGCATGTTCTCTACATTATATCCTCTGTGGAGAGAACACAGAGAATCAGCATGTGCCAGGCCAGAGCCCCTACAGCACCAGAGCCCTGAGCGGCAGTGTCAGCACCCCAAGGTGCTTGACATAACACATGGTAACAATCAAAGCAGCAGGGCAGGGTGACACTGGGACCAGCTTCCTTGCTTGCCTGCAGACCCAGCAACTGCCCAGGGAAGGAAGGGCTCTTGCAGCTTGTGGCAGTTCCTGTATTCCTGGTACCTCTTTAGGGCCCCTTGCAGCCACTTGTGTGAAACTGGCACCTGTTTCGCCCACCTGCATTTCTAACGTACTTGTCACTGGCATGGAGCTCTCTGTGCTAAGACCTTACGATCATTTTCCAGCTCTTCAGCTGGCCAACTGGAAATGAACCCTTGGAGAGGACATGTGGAGATCTCAAAGTCACCGAGGTGCCCAGGAGCTTCCTAGGATCCTTATCCAAGCGATACCCAGAAAGTCCCTGCACAGGGAGGGCATTGCAAGTGACAGGGGTGTCATAAACAGATAACTAAGGGTTAATGTTTCTTTCACCTGTAAAGGGTTAACAAAGGGAACCAAACACCTGACCAGAGGACCAATCAGGAAACCGGATTTTTCGAAGCTCAGGGAGGGAATGTTTGGGTCTGTGT
>NC_133785.1:41269858-41442583 GCF_003597395.2 Chelonoidis abingdonii | reverse complement strand
TCATAGCTGAGAGACAGACAAAAGACACAGACCCAAACATTCCCTCCCTGCACTTTGAAAAATCCGGTTTCCTGATTGGTCCTCTGGTCAGGTGTTTGGTTCCCTTTGTTAACCCTTTACAGGTGAAAGAAACATTAACCCTTAGCTATCTGTTTATGACAAGGGGCCAACACATCAGTGCTGAGCCACTGTTGAGCAGGGCATGCAGACCCCACCCGCCTCCAGCAGCAGGGAGTTGAGGACACTCTGCGGAGCCGGGATTCGGATCTCACCTGCTATGGGAGGGCGGGGAGAAGCGGCTCTGGCAGGTGAGGTGAGTTACACCGTGACTGCTGCTGTGCAGCCTTCTCTGACCTGGGGCCAGCAGAAGCTTGTTACTTTTATGGGTATAAACTGTGCACCCCTAAGCGACAGTCGTCCTGTACAGCCCAAGGGGATACACTCTGCGCCACTCCTGCTCTGCAAAGAGACCCTGCCCCAGGTATGCTGCATTCTCAGCCTGGTTTCTTCCTCACACCTTGGGGGCCCCAGTCCAGCAGCATGTGATACCATCCCAACTCAACCCCACTGCTTGCCTGTGCGACACCCTGCTGCAGCCCTCTCACACAGTGTCAGGCCCTTGCTGCCTCTGGCTCATCCCACCCGCAGTCCCCTCCCTTCCCGCTTCTCTCACCTTCTGTCATACAGCTGGGAGGGAAGGGTGAGGATTCACCTCAGCTGGTGAGTGCTGGAAGGCTCTCCACACTCCCCTGTGTGTTGTCAGGCTGGATGGGGACACTCCTGGGACTTGCCCAGGAGGGACTAACCCTTTCTGTTTTCCCACAGTCCACCCTGCTTAAAGGCAGGAAACAAAGTCTCTGCCAAAGGCCTGATTCAGCTTGCCAGTAACACTGTAAGTATAGGGGAGGTAAGAACAGCACAGAGTCAATTGTCTTTCTTTGACTCATCCTTCCCATGCTGCTTGTTGTCTTTAGACTGAGAGCTCATCTGGACAGTGACTGTCTGTACAGCCCAGGTCTGCACCAGCCAGAGTGACAGTGGCCCCACCTCAGGAGTGAGGCCCCAGGTAACCCCTCCTAGTACACATACCCCTGCAGCACCCCAAATCCTCCTCCCAGCGCGCACACCCCTCCAGCACCCCAAATCCTCCCAGCATGTACACCCCTCCAGCACCCCATGTACCCCCTCCAGCACGCCAAATACTCCCAGCATGTACACCCCTCCAGCACCCCATGTACCCCCTCCAGCACCCCAAATCCTCCTCCCAGCATGCACACCCCTCCAGCACCCCAAATCCTACTCCCAGCATGCACACCCCTCCAGCACCCCAAATACTCCTCCCAGTATGCACACCCCTTCCAGCACCCCAAATACTCCTCCCAGTGCACACATACCCCTCCAGCACCCCATGTACCCCTTCCAGTACACACACATCCTCCAGCACCCCATGTACCCCCTCCAGCACCCCCAAATACTCCTCCCAGTGCACACCCCCTCCAGCACCCCCCATGTACTCCTCTCAGTGCACACCCCCCTCCAGCATCCCCATATGTACTCCCTCCAGCACCCCTAAATACTCCTCCCAGTACACACACCCCTCCAGCACTCTTCAGGTACCCTCTCCCAGTACACACCTCCCCGCCAACACCCCCCCATACCTCCTCCAGCAACCCTAAATACTCCTCCCAGTACACACACCCTTCCAGCACCTTTCACATATCCTCTCTAGCACTTCCCAGTACATACAAACCCCTCCAGCATCCCCCAGCTGTACCCCCTCTCCAGCTCTCCCTCCGGCAGTGTCCTCATTTTGGGAACCTGAAATACGGTAACCCTATGTACAGCACCCAGCACCATGGAGCCTTGATCCTGGCTGGGCCTCTCGGTGCTCCTGGGATAGAAATAGTGAATGGAGTCCTGGGTGGTCCTGTCCTCTCATGTCGTGGCAACATATTGCCTTCTGGGGACTTACCCCACTGATTGGACCAGTCCAAGTGCGAGGAGCACTGCTGGAGCAAGGAATTAGCTTCAGGCAGGCTGTGGCTGATCCTGAGAGTGGTTCAAAACAGCAACCCCTTCAGTCCTCTTACTGACAGAGAAGGGACAGGCATGAAGGGCCTAGTGAGCCCCCACCTCCACCCCACCACTAATGGGGACATGTCAGAACTAGCCACATCTCCCCTTCCCCAGCACCTCTCAGACTAATGCAATTGGACAGAACTGAACCAGCCCAGCCCTTCCCCACTCCATACACACACTAACTCAGGGGTGACAGCTCTTGTGAATTAATTGTGAGTTGCTCAATTTTGAACCTGCAGGAGGAGCTCTTGTTATGACGTGAGTATCTCCGTTCCCCCAGTTTTCAGGACTGGTTATATATGCAGACCTCTGGTTGACAGAGACCTGTCTTCGTCACAGCCCTGCCTTTATGTCAGGCCCTATGTGAGTATAAAGGAGCAAAGGATCCTGGGGACGTGGGAGACAGAGTGTCAGGGGGATCAGGGAAGAGCTGCTGCTGCATACAAGGGAGGTCCCAAGGGGGTATAATTTGAGCTGTGGGAGGGAAGCAGTAATTATCCAAGTTCTCCCCCAGCAGCAGGTGGTCTCGAGGCAGTGGGAGCAAAGGATAAAGAAAAGAAAAATTAAGTATTCTCAGCAATTTGCACAATTAATTATAATTAGTCATTTTTTAAATTGAGATAATATTTTGGAGAGATTGTTGCATGATTACACACTGGATCAAATTACATATAAAGAATGGAACACTTTTTAAAAAACTGAAATGCATTGAAGGTGGGAACTGTTTATTTTTAAAAACTCCAGGATTCCAAATCTAATTACTGCACTCAGCAAATCTGTTTAGTCTTAAAGCCTCAGTCTTGCACTTAGTGCACACTGTCCACCTAGCTTAGGGTCCGTGTGGCAGCCCATCGGTTCTGAGATGGGCCCAGAAAATAGCTTGTGTTTCATTCTCTGTGCCTGATTTCTGAATGCACTGCTGATCAGGCAGGAGAGCACAGTGGGACAGGTCAGGGAAGAAAGCTGAGGCAGGGCCAGGGCAGCTGCAGGCACCAGTGCAGCAAGCGCATGCCTGGGGCGGCAAGCCGCAGGGGGTGGCCTGCCGGTCGCCATGAGGGCAGCAGTCAGGCAGCCTTTGGCGGCTTGCCTATGGGAGGTCTGCCGGTCCCGCGGCTTTGGCGGCAATTCGGCGGTGGGTACGCCGAAGGCGCGAGACCGGCAGATCACCCTCAGAAATGCTGCCGAATCCCTGTGACCAGCGGACCTCCCGCAGAAATGCTGCCGAAGGCCGCCTGACTGCCATGCTTGGGGCGGCAAAAAACAGAGCTGCCCCTGATCAGGGCTATGTGGGAAGGGCAGGGAGTCAAGACAGTAGTTAGGAAATGGATGGTAGTTCCCCATCTTAGGGATGATAAGAGAGTGAGTGGACTCCCATCTGAGCAGCCAAGGAGTAGTAGGCATGTCTGGGGGCATTAAAAGGTTGTCTTTTCAGCCGGACATTTTCTCTCTCACACACACAAGGGAGGAGCAGAAGGGAGTTGAGACGTCAATACAGGCTAAATATGATTTGATTTAAAAAAAAAAAAGACATGATTTGGGGACTAATCTCAACATCTCTGGGGTTGACTCAGGATTTTTGATCCTGTAAGGTTAATAGTACTGCTACCAGGACAGAACAGAACCAGACCCAGACCCAGTGCCCTCCACACAGATGCAGATAGAACAGAAGTAGTCCCAACACCCTTCTCCTCCCTGCCCCCCAGCACATACACTAACTGGACAGGATGGAACCAGCCTGGTGGACCACGCTGCAACACACAGAACTTACCGTAGTGCCAACAAAATCTGTGAAAAATATATATGAGAGAGAGAGAGTGAGTGTGTTAGGAGTCTGACTCAGCCTCTGCTTCCTCCTGGCTGCATTGCTAGTCAGAGTAAGGGGTTCCTGTGGCACATTTCCAAGTTCTCTAGGGCTGCTCTGAGTTTAAATTCATGACTCATTAGTCTACATCCTATTGATCTGGTCTTGGTTTAGATATAGTGGGTTAAATACTCCGTGGTTCTACTGTCTCTGATGCCTCCCCTCCCAATGATTTGGCTGATTTGCACCAGCGTAACCGGGAGGGGAAGGTAGCTCCCTAGATGGAATGGTCCATACACCACAGAAGAACATATAGTCTGATCACTATTAGAGTGCACAAAGCCTGTAGCCAGAGCCCTCCATGCTATACGCAGATATTTTTATGCACACACCTCTGGCCATAGACAGATTGCGATACCCTGATTCACAGGAACACACAACTCTCCAACCCAGGTCTGAAGAGCCCTGTCCCCAACTGAGGCACAAGAGGAATCTGCTCTCATTTGTTCCTATGTTTCCCTCCGACTGTTGCCATTGAGTCTCAACCCGGCCCTGGACGGACCCTCATCTCTGGGCTGGATTTTTTTCAGGTTCTGTGACAATAGAAAAGTATGGGGCAAATTTCAGGATCTGTTTTTCTCTGTCAGAGAGAAAACTGTTTCTGACATCAAAGAGCTTCCCTGCTCCCAAGGGAAGACCCGTGTTACAGCTGAAAGGGCCCTGTCGCTATGACACAGGCCTGTTGTGCCAGGAGGAAGCGAGCAAGTCTGTGGTCAGAGTATTGACCTACTGGGTAATTCCCAATTTTTCAGGCAGCGAGGGCATGAGTATAGTTTGTCTAAGACCAAATGAACCCAGACATGATTTAGTTAAAAAAATCCCTAATGGGACTGGTATTTATGTATCTGGCTTTGTCCATAATGAACAAGCATCTGTAGCTAGTATCTCAGTACATCATAAAACAGCACCATGTCATACAGCAGTCATCCTGGGTATTCACAAGAACTCACTCTAGTTCCGCTAGCGCTCCCAGAAAGAGGATGAGGCAGGAGTCAGAGATGAATGTGGAATCTATTAAGCTACTCCTGTATGGCAGCTCACTACTAGGAGTTTGCCTGGCATTGTGGATAGAGGCATGTTGCACACGCACAGCTGCATGAACTCACACACACAAGCACTGAGTGAGAAACCCTACATATATTTTGAAACCCCTTTAAGCAGGTTCCCTGCCTTTTACAGTTATAAGAAACATGGCTTCTCTGAACTGTTCCTTGTTTGATGTGGATCTGTCCTACCACCAAACATTTTTGTGAATTTCTGTAACATATTATTCTAGAGACTCTTTGATTTGATCCCAAGAAAAACCTGGCTGTGCACCATCTGTAAAGGGCAGCCTGGTGGGCAGCACAGCTTGCTGGACAGTTTGAAGAGCTCCCGTTCCCATATAGAAGCGTGGGCTGAGCATTCAGAGGCTGCATGCAGAGTGGACCTGGAACAGAGTGGGGTCAATGAACCTCTCCCAGTCAGAGGTGAGGGGACAGGGATTCAGTCAGACCTAGGCTCCCACCCACCCTAATGCACCTGTGCTCAGAGCCTCTTCCCTTGGCTTCCAGCTAGCCTAGCCCACTGTAACTCTAGGGTTAATCCAAACAAATAGTGCAAACTCTAAGGCCTGTAGATTGATTGTGATTAATTGCATTTCCTTTCTGGCCTTTGTTCAAATTTCAGTGATGCCAAGGACAGGAGACAATGTAACCAGCTGAGCAAAGCACAGGCAGAATCAAGAAGGCACAGAAAGGAGGACAGGTGCCACAAATGAGAGAATTAGAGATATTGTTCCTGCACCAGTTATGGGAGGAATACAAACCCTCCTGCTTCAGGGAAGGGATCAACCTCTGACTGAGAAGTTAGGAAGAAACTTCCCCTATGAGCAGGATATGCTCTAACTGCCCATTTGGGGACTATCACACCTTCCTTGGAAGCAGCTGGGCCTGGCTGCCCTCACAATAGGAGACTTGGCTAAATGGACCTGTGTGGACTGCTCCCACCTGGCCATTCCAGTATTCCAAATGGAAACTGCACTGGCTAATCTGATTGGCTGGGGGACTGAGCCACGCACCAATCTGATCTCTGGCTGGGTGGCCATTCTTCAAAAATAAATATTCAGCCAATCACAAATCAGATTTTATTTTTAGAAATGCTATTATTATAGATAAACTGGTATTTGACCGGCTGAAGCACCATATAAAAATGTACCCTAAATCAATCCAAATGCAGTAGGGACATTAGCCTTTTGGTGTCCTGGACTCTGATCTTGGCATGGACCAGTAGAGAACTTTGCAGTCTTATAGCACAAGGGACACCTTCCCTTGGGAACACATTATGCGCTGCTGACTCTCCTGCCACAGTGACTCAGAGGACAGCTGCTTTGGGAGTAATGCTAACTGTGCCCTATCTGTGATAGTAAGTCATTAAACCCCTTCCTGCCTCTGGGTGTCTGAGGGATGCAGCAAAGGAGGGGCCAGAGGCGCTGGGGCAGAAGTCTGTCATGCAGGGATTCCCCACCCCAATGCACGGATGAATGAGCTGCTTTCCCTGCTCTTAACAGTGGCTGACCTTCTTGTCACAGAACCTGACTATTTACAAACCCAACTGAATGCCTAGAGCTGGAACCTGCCTGGCAGCTGCCACCACCAGCTAGGACTGGCTGGGGGAGATTCTGTTAGGGTTAATTGAGAATGTCCCCCTTGCCCCGACCTTAGTAGAACCATTTGGAAGCCTGTCCCCTGAAGCAGGTTCTTGTGCTGGCTGGAAAACCTAGGACCTGTGAAATATTTGTCAAGTTTTACTGTGCTCCACAGGGTGGCTCAGTGTTCTTCACTGCAGCTAAATGTGGAGCTCTTCCCCCCCTCCCCACCTGACCCTATTTATAGTGTTAAATGTGGGCAGGTCTGGACCAGGCTCCAGGAAAACCAGCGAGAGAACAAGAATGTGTGTACTGTAGGAAGGTTCTGCTTGCACATGGCTCTGCACAGACCCTGGCAGCTCCTTGCACAGGGGCTACTTGCACCCCTAGCAGGATTGGGACTGGCACCCATATATCTGGCCAGAAACTTGGGCTTATCAGGTATTTTTCAGGCTTCAGCACTTTTGGTGGCACCATGGCTGTGAAAGAGCTGCTGACTAGATGAGAGGAGGAACAGAGATACAGCACAGTCTGGAGAGGGTGGCACTGGAGTTCTTAAGTCCTACCACTATCGGGATTAATGTAGGCAGGGAGAGGGCCTGGAAAGGGCTCTGCCAGGAGATATGTCCTATTGTGGAGGCACAGGAGGGATAGGGGCTGCAGCTAGGGGCAGGAGTGGTTCTTACCTTTGTTCTCTGTCTTGAGCTCCTCATGAAGCAGGTCATTCTGCCGGTTGCCAAGGACAAAGGCCAGGAAGGAGAGGATGAGGGCGTTGAGGATGCCGATGATGGCAAGGATGTAGGCCCAGCGCACAGAACAATCACCCAACGAGTACTTCCCTGTCTTCTCCCCGCACATGTCCCTGACAGTCTCTGCATCCCAGCCATCTGGAAATATCATGCAGCCCAGCACCAGGCAGAGTGCTGGACAGGGAAAAAGGGATACAGGGACCGGAGGGGGAGAGGAGGGTGGGGCAGGAGAGAGAGAACAGAAATTTGAGAATAGCAGGCTCTTCAGTCTAGGAGGCAAGAATATAACAAGATCCAGCAGCTGGAAGTTGAAGCTAGATACCCTCAGACTTGAAATCACCTTTTTTTTTAAAAAAAAACAATGAGAAGAATTAACCTCTGAACATTTCACCAAGGGAAGTGGTGGATTCTCCAGCAATGGCAATTTTCAAATCAAGATGGGATTTTTTTTCTTAAAAGATACACTGTAGTTCAAGCCCAGCTATTGGACTTGAAGCAGGAATTCATTCAGGGCAGTCCTCTGGCCAATATTATGCAGACGGTCAGATTAGATGTTCACAAGCATCCCTCTGGCCTTAAAATCTATGCATCTCAACAGCCTTCGACTATTAGCAAACAGCTGTGAAACTGGCGAGTAAAGTGTGTCTCATCCCCTTCTAGTGGGTGATCCACAGAGATGGTATCAGCCTGCAGCTGCTACCTCTTACTCCATTAGCCCAAGTGGTAGGGGATGTGCTACGGATCTACAGGTTCCAACCCTGCTGATGACCCGTGTGGGAGTCAATAGGTTTCTACGTGATCAGATTTCTGGGTGTATATTTTTAGTTTGCTTTCCTAAAAACCTAGGAAATTACACTTTAAAATTATATTAAAAGAATGCTATTGAGGTTGCAAAGTCAAGCACTCAAAAGTTAGGAAAGGCCAGAGGTAAGGTTTTCTGTCCAACCTTAATTTAGCCCCTTGTGCATATGCTTTATGATACAGTCTTTAATTACATTATCACGGACCTCTGCCTCATTCAGTGCAGAGGAAGGACTGTGGTCACTGAAGTGCTAGCCAATATCTCTTTATTATTCTTATTCAATTCATTACCAAATCAGCAGGTGCAGATAACTTGCATTCAGGTGTTTTAAAAGAGCTAGCTGGGCTGTTAATGTTGATTTTCAATTAGTCTTGGAACACTGGGTAAATCCCAGAAGAAAGCTAATGTAGCACCAATATTTAAAGAGGGCTAAAAGGATGAGCAGGGTAATTGATTATTTCTGTCAGCCTGAAATCAGTCTCTGGTAAGATCAAAATGGAGAGGCTACTATGGGAGTGAATTAATACAGAATTAAAGGAAGGTGATATAACTGATGCCAGTCAACATGGCTTTATGAAAAACATCCTCTCAAACTTACTTGGTATCTCTTTTTAGTAAAACGACAAGTTTGGCTGATAAAGTGTCAATGTAACAAACTTAGATTGCTGTGAAGTGTTTGACTTGGTACCACACAACATTTTGATAAAAAACCACTAGAACAATATAGAAGTAACATGGCACATATTAAATGGATTAAAAGCTTGCTAACTGGTAGGTTTTAGCTGCAAGCAAGGAATCATCATTACAGTACGTTTTAGCCACTGGTGTTTTTAGTAAAAGTCATGGACAGGTCATGGGCAGTAAACAAGAATTCATGGCCCATGACCCGTCCGTGACTTGTACTGTATACCCCTGACTAAAACTTGGGTGCTCTGGGGCAAGGGGTGACTTGGGACCCCTGCTGGTGCTGGTGGGAGTGGAGGGGGCTGGCAAGGATGGCAGGCTTCCTACCTAGCTCCGTGCAGTTCCTGGAAGTGGCCGGCATGTCCCTGTGGCCCCTAGGTAGAGGCGTGGACAGGGGGGCTCCTCACGCTGCTCCTGCATCAAGTGCCCACTCTGCAGCTCCCATTGGCCAGGAACTGTGACCAATGGGAACTGTGGGGCCGGTGCCTGCAGGCAGAGGCAGCACACAGAACCACCTGTCTGTGCCTCTGCCTAGGAGCCGAGAGAGGGACATGTCACCACTTCTGGGGAGCCCTCCAAGGTAAGTGCCGCACTGAGCCCTCACCCCATCCTGTGGCCCAGCCCTGAGCCACTTCCCACACCCAAACTGCAGTTGTTGGGAGGGGACAGAATGGCCTGAGACCTCCCCCCCCCAGCAGCGGTCAGTGTGGCTGACCCGGGGGCCACCCGAGCTGCTCAGGCGGCCCCCCCGGCCAGCCATACTGGCTGCTGTAGAAGTCACAGAGGTCCTGGAAAGCCAAGGAAACCGTGACAGACTCACAGCCATAATCATCATCAAGTGAGTGTGCTTCCAGGGGGTCCTGCAGGGATCAGTTCTTGGCCCTATGCCAGGGACGGTGGGTAAATAGGCCAGGGGAGGCTTAGCCTCCCCTAACACTGCTGCAGCCGCCAGACCCCTAGCTGCAGAGTTTTGGAGGAAGTTTTTTATTTATTATGCCCCATGCAGTTTCCAGGGTGGTTGAGGAGGCAGTATGTGCTATTCAGCTTCCCGGGTTCATCAGTAATCGCCCTGGACTCCAGAGAGATTACTGATGTGCTCTCAGCTTCCTGGGTTCATACCATCTGCTCAGCCGCCCTGGAACCTGCATGAGGCATCAAAAGCATCTTCTGCATGAGAGGCTTTTCCCTAAGTTGGCTTGGGCTCTGGGAAGGGGAGGTGTGGCTGTGGCTGGCCCTGGGGCTCGTCCAGGTGGTCGTGGGGGCTCAGGGATCCGGCCGTGGGGAAGGGGCAGGGGGTCTTGGGGCTGTCACCATGGGCAGAGTCAGGAGCTAGCCTTCAGGCAGAGCCCCGCTTCCTGTCACCCATACCTTACACTATTTCACTTTTTTATCTATGACCCAGAAGAAAACATGAACCTATCACTGATAAAGTTTGCGGATGACACAAATATTGGGGGAGTGGTAAATAATGTAGAGGACAGGTCATCCATACAGAGTGATCTAGATCACTTGATAAGCTGGATTCAAGCAAACAATATGCATTTTAATACAGCTAAACATAAGTGTATACATCTAGGAACAAAGAATGTCAGCCATGCATATAATATGGGGATTCTATCAAGGGAAGCAGTGACTCTAAAACACATTTGGAGTTCATGGGGAATAATCAGCTAAATGTGAGCTCCTAGTGTGATGTTGTGGTCAAGAGAGCTAATGTGATCCTTGGAAGCACAAATGGGAGTCTTGTGCAGGAGTAGAGGTTATTTTACCTTCATATTTGACACTCATGTAACTGCTGCTGGAAAACTGTCCAGTTCTGGTGTCCACAGTTCAAGAAGGATATTGATAAATTGGACAGGGTTCAAAGAAGAGCCATCAGAATGATTTAAAGGATTAGAAAAACCTGCCTTATAGTGAGAGCTGCAAGGACCTCAATCTATTTATCTTCAGAGAGAAGGCTAAAGGGTGACTTGATTAGTCTATAAGTACCAACGTGGGGAACAAATGGACTCTTCAGTCTAGCAGAGAAAGGTCAACATGATCCAATGTCTGGAAGCTGAAACTAAACAAATTTAGGCTGAGCATAAGGCATATATTTTTAACAGTAAGGATAACTAACCACTGGAACAATTTACCAAGATGGAACATTTTTCTATAAAAATCTGTCCTAGGAATTATTTTGTGGAAGTTCTATGGTCTGTGTTACACAGGACATCAGGCTTGGTCATCACAACGGTCCCTTCTGGCCTTGGAATCTAAGAATGTGGGGCCTTAGGCCTAATTTACTCCCCACTATTTAAAAACTGCATTGAATGTGGAATTACCAATTTTCTCATGGACATTTCTATGGTGCTTCTCAACACGGGATCTGAGAACTTCACATATTTGAATGAATGTATAATCCCAATTTACCCAGGAGGTCCAGAAGTATTGGCCCAAAGATTAAGGACACAATTATCAAGTGTCCACTGAATTAGGATGCCCAATTTGAGATGACTGGACTTGATTTTTCAGAATACTTCGCGTTATGTATAGCACTTCATAGATTAGAGTGGCACTCCCAATGACTTTAGGTGCAGCTGAGAGCTCAGCACTACTGCAAATCAGATTTCAGGGGCCTCAAGTCTGGTCCCCCAGAAAATGAATAGTATGTAATCAGTGGCCACCTGTGGAGAGTTTGTTAGCAATAGTTAGAGGCTGGCTCATGAGCTGAAGCAGGAAGATTTCCTAGCACTTCCCTAGCTCCTGTTTGCTGGTCAGTATCTGGAACAGGTGGCTCCCTGATGGAGGTGATGGTTTGGGTGAAACTGAGGTGACTTTACCCTGAATTTCTGGCTTTGGGTGTTCTTTCTGAATCTGCTTCCAGAGTTTAGGCCTGATCTGGCTATCTAGTAACTTATCTGGCCCCGTCACCATCATATCTGAGTATCACTGAGATGAGGAGACGAGGCAGAGTGGCCTGTACCTTCACCTGTTACCAGCTCAGTGCATTTTGTTAGGTTGCTTTTCATCCTTCATTTGCACACTGTGTAAGAGCTGGCAGTTTGCTGGACTGTCAAGGACCCTGCCACACCTACCTACCCTGGGAGAAGAGAGAGGAGCAGGGCTGACCAGGTGGATTTTAAAATTTCAGTTGAAATGCTTGTGTCAGGCACAGACCGATTTGTGAGTCACCAGTTCTTTCCTTAGAGGAGAAATGTGTTGGAGGGCATGCACATAGCTGTGAGAGATTCTAGGAGGAGGATGCAAATGTCCCACCATGGGCAGAGGAGGGAAGCAATTTCTGATTCTGGACTGACCAGGATTGAAAGCAAAGGGAGGTGGGGACCCCCAAATTCAGTGTCTGGGGAGTACCTTACACTGGGCTTCACCCATCACAGATACAAAAACAAGGTGCAGGAAGGATGAGCTATCACAGGTGGACCTCCATAGGGTATCACCCCAGGTGCCTGGCAAAAGGGAATTCTCCTCCCATATAAGTAATGTATAAAAAGAGAAGTCCCTGTGACTTCAGCTGTAAGTGCTCACTACTTCTGCAAATCAGAGCCCAGGGTCTTGGGTTGGGCCCCCAGAAAATGAGAAACACACAATTAAACTTTTCACTAAGTGATCTGTGAAGCAACACACAGGCACCCTGTGGCAGAGGCAGGGATAGATTGCAATTCTTCAGTGTGGCATTCATCTGCTTAAGATACAAGTCCATTATTTTTCATCCTGCAATCCCCTGCTTCATTCACTACACACCTTCTGACATCTGGAACAAATGCGGCAGGGGCTCTGCAGACATCTAAGCCTGGCTCTGTGAGAAGGAGTTGAATATTCACAGACTTGGTGAGGCTGAGAGGCTCAGTAATGACAGCGGACATGACAGAGAAGTGCTCAGAGTGAAATGCGAGTGTGAGGGACCTGTGAGGGCTGTGAAGGGAGCTGGCAGGACTAGGGGAGAGGCTGGGAGAAAAAGTCAGCCTAATGCATGGCAGTGCTAGAGTCTGATGGATGAGGTGCCCATGCTGCATCTTGCACCAAGCCCCTGCAGAAATGGCCACAGTCACTTTAAGCTCTTGTGTTAATGCAGAGGCTCTCAAACTGGGGGTCGGGACCCCCTCAGGGGATCGTGAGGTTATTACATGGGGGTCACGAGCTGTCAGCCTCCACCCTAAACTCCACTTTGCCTTCAGCATTTATAATGGTGTTAAATATGTAAAAAAGTGTTTTTAATGTATAAGGGGGGTTTGCACTCAGAGGCATGCTGTGTGAAAGGGGTCACCAGTACGAAAGTTTGAGAATCACTGTGTTAATGTATGTTTTTAATTGGCCTTAATTTATGACTGTGATCTAGCAACGCTCTTCTTCGCCTTTCAGGCTTTTACACAGCTGCCATGGGATCCTGCAGGATTGGGAGTGGCCTCAATCTTTGTGGCTCCTTCCTGGGAAGGAGAGCCACTATGTCAGTATTTAATGTTTGGTTTGTCTCTGCTGTTCTTTAGGAGAAACCGGTGTTATCAGAGCCTGGGAGGGAACCAGCGCGTCCCACCCTAACTCTGGCTGTCACGTCTCTTCCCTATCTGTGAAATGGGGTGTTGATCCTGACCCCTGCTGGGATGATGATGACTAATTAATGTTTATAAAACTCTGTGGAGTTTTAAAGTGCCTCATAATAGTAAATTAGACTGAGCTTTCCATCACCAGCATGAAGGGAGGTGTCAGGGTGATGGCTAGGGTGGGGCTAGGGTGACCAGACGTCCTGATAAAATTGGGACCGTCCCAATATTTAGGTGTTTGTCCCGCATCCCAACTGATCTTTGGTCAGGATGCAATTTGTGCCAATATTTCGTTCCGCTGGCAGCACTCGCCTTTTTTATCTATCTATCTATCACTGCTCCGCCGGCAGTGCTTGGCTTTTTTTTTTTTTTTTTCCTTCTCCGCCGGTGGACCGCCCCTCCCCCCAGGTGTCCTGATATTTTCTCCCTCTCATCTGGTCACCCTAGGTGTGGCAGGGGGTGGGGGAGGAGGACAGATGATTGTTACAATTCAGGGTAACTGCACCTGTGTGCCCCGTCACCACAGGCACCCACTCTAGGTTCCAGCTCCCAGCTGTTGGGCGGAGACTTGTGTCCCACTCACCCCGACCAGGGATTTTTAAGGGCACACAGCTCCCTGCCTTACAGTGTGATATCCACAGCGAGACAGACTGGCTCTTTAGGCACTTTGCATCCTCTCCAAGGACTGTGACCAGTGTTTTTCCAGCGGTTACAAGTGATCATACAGCTTCTTCTAAGCAAGGACATGTATTCTTAGGATAAAAGCAGTACAGGAAAAAAAACATATTAAAGAAATAAAAGAACCTGCCCACATACTAAAAAGCTTAGCAGAGGTCACCCCCAACTCCAGTCTAAGACTCTAGTAGGGTTTAGTCCTTCAAACCCCTCAAATGGGTTTTCCTCACGGTTACATGTTCATCCATGTTAGATCCAGAACCAGAACAGAGACTGGGCAGAGAAGCCATCTCTTTATACAGTCTGGGCTTTTGATCTTGGCCTCCTGTAACAGGTAATCAGCAGACTACGGCCCTCTCCCCAGGGCATAGCTTCAAAGGCCTGTGTTTTTCCATAGCTGGAGTTGGGGAATTTGCTTTAGCCTCTGCCTAGGGAATTTGCCTGGAAAGCCACTTAAAGACTACCTATCCCAAAAGTCCATACTTTTCTGGCATGTTTTTAATGTAGTCTTTTGAACTCCCAGGTGTTACAGCAATTTTCTGCACTATCCTTGAATCTGTCACAGTGGTGACTGGGTAGCATGCAAGGTGAGAGCTGATTGGGGCAGAAGGGAAATCCATTGTCTGCATTGGGGTGAGTTTCAGGGGCATTGGCCACAGGCCTGTGCACTGCCTGCTGCTGGGGGAGAGAGGCCCAGAGTCTGGCATGCTCCTCAAGGAGTGTTCTGCTGACTGTGTGCATGCACCTGTGTATGCGTGTGCATGTACCTGCCTGGCACTGTCTGCACAGGTTTTCTAAGGGCCCAGGGTACCTGCTGGCTGTGTGTATCTCTAGCCCATCCTGTCTACGCTGTAATGTGGGCTCAGGCTTGAGCCCAAAGTCCCCTTCCATCTACACACAATTTTGTCTGAGTCAGGCCAGTAAATCACCCAGGTCCTAGGACCTAGCGAGAGGGTGGGTGGCTTTGAACCCAGCTCTGCGACTTGGGTCCAAACTCCATTGTTTTGCTGTGTGGGCTGAGCTCAGGTCTGAGTCCCCCAGACTCACGTCCTGAGAGTCTGCCAATGCTATGCCACAGTTCCATGGGGAATTGTCCTTTCAATCCTAAGACTAGCCAGTCAAACCAGCGGGGTTGCTTCTGTTTCCTGGGTGTCAAGTACAGCTGTTTGGGGTTTAAACCTTCCATTTATTTATTCTGACCACTGAGCTGCAAACAGAGTGAACTTTCTTGTGGGTTTGCAGTGGTCACTGACAAGAAGTTGTCCGTTGCCAAGCACACTGCTCCCTGGTCACATGATCATAGCCAGCTTTTTGGTAAAACTGGTGCGAGGTGAGCAAAACATTCGACTTCAGTAAGAATTCCAAGAATGACCATGCATACCCAGAAATACCGAAGAAACTGGCAATGTTGGGGACTCACCGGATTGGAGACCTGGTCATCCGGGATGGCAACTTTCTCAGCCCCAGATTCAGTCTAGGACTGGGGAAGACCCAGCAGATGCCTGATCAGGCTAGCAAAATGATTCTGGTGCTCACACTAATCTGCAAGGAGGCTTTAATGCCAGAGCAGCTGCAGCGCATCCTGGATCCATACTTAGAGAAGCTATCTGATGAGCCCCTGGAGGAGCAACCCACCACGGTGCCAACAGCGACGAGACAGAAATAGCCTTGGACCCTGGTTAGTTTCTAGCTTCATTTTGTGATTGTTAATATAGGAGGATGGGAAGTATTTCTGTTTTATGACCCAGTGCAAAATTTATTGCAAGCTGTGGGTAGCAGCGTGTACACACTGAGGGCAGATTGCATGCTTGCTCCTTGGCATTACATGACCACCACATGGAACTCAGAAGAGACTGGGAAGCACAAACAGTGAAACAAACATTTCACATTACATTTGTACTTGATACTCACACATACCTCCAGCAAGGTCTGTGCCAAGATGTTAAGAGTAAGAAATTTATAGGGCCTTCCTTTTTTGTATGCTGCTCTGTACAAAGCAGCCACATCACAGCATAACAAACTGTCTGTAAACAGTAAATTGCATTGGGGTGATGGAGGGCAGATACAACGTAGTGCATTTGTGACAAAACCAATATCCAACATACAGTTTGGGGGGTTGTCTGCAGACTAGAAAATGTACTGGGAGATGCAGCTGGGGACTGGCTGTGTAGTTCTTTGAGTGTCTGTGTTATCATGCGTGCTTGCATGTAGTCCACAGGTAGATGTAGTCAGGGCAGGCTGTATAGGAAGCTGTAGGGTGGCGGTAATCCATGTGGACACTAATGCAGCATCCTGTTGATTCCCCCATGAATTTTGACCCAGTCCCAGGTGTTGATAGCTGCAAACTTTTCCTGTAGTAGAAACTCCAGATAGATAGTCACAGTTTGTGTAAGGGTTTCTGGGCCCATCTCCGTAGGACACCTGCCCACTCCACTTGGAGATGTACTGAAAACCTCTATGCCATGCATGGCTGGCTTTCCACCAGCAGCTTGGAATAGAATGTCCTTTTGCCATTCAGGGAACTCCAAGATTGTTACGTCCTCCAGAATGTGGAATGCCTGAAAGGATAGAGAAAGCTTCAGTAGTAAACCACAGGCCCCCTCCCCAGAGCATTTGTAAATTTTATCTTGTGTTCACTCCTTTCACTTTGATTAACTCGGTTGTGTTCGTGGAGTATCATTTTTGGCCTTGAAATTCCACAGGCCCTTTTCTGAGTGAAGACACTGAACCTTCTTTGAAGTACTGAGATGATTAGAAAACTGTTCTCAGAAAATAGTGATCGGTGGTTTACTGTCAAGCTGGAAGGACATATCGAGTGGTGTCCTGCAGGGATCAGTCGTGGTCTGGTTCTGTTCAATTTCTTCATAAATGATTCAGATAATGACATAGACAGCACACTTATGAAGTTTGTGGGTGTTACCAATGTAGAAGGGGTTGCAAGCGCTTTTGAAGATAGGATTAAAATTCAAAATGATCTGGACAGAAACGATCAGAAATGGTCTGAAGTAAATAGGATGAAATTCAATAAGGACAAATGCAAATACTCCACTCAGGAAGGAACAATCAGTTGCACACATACAAAATGGGCAATGACTGCCTAGGAAAGATACTGCAGAAAGCGATCTGGGGGTCATAGTGGATCACAAGCTAAGTAGGAGTCAACATTGTAACACTGTTGCAAAAAAAGCAAACATCATTCTGAGCTGTATTAGCAGGAGTGTGGTAAGCAACACACAAGAATTCTACCACTCTATTCAGCACTGATTAGGCCTCAACTGGGGAATTATGTCCAGTTCTGGGCACTGCATTTCAGGAAAGATGTGAATTAATTGGAGAAAGTCCAAAGGAGAGCAGTAAAAATTATTTAAGGTCTAGAAAACCTGATCTATGAAGAAAGATTGAAAAAAATGGGTCTGTTTAGTCTGGAGAAGAGAAGATTGAGGAGGACATCAATTTTCAAGTGCATAAAAGGTTGTTCCAAGGAGGAGGGTGAAAAAATTGTTCTCCTTAACCTCTGAGGCTAGGACAAAAAGCAATAGGCTTAAATTGCAGCAAGGGCGGTTTAGGTTGGATATTAGGAAAAACTTCCTAACTGTCAGCGTGGTTAAGCACTAGAACAAATTGCCTAAGGAGGTTGTAGAATCTCATCATTGGAGGTTTTTAAGAACAAGCTAGACAAACACCTGTCCGGAATGGTTTATATGACTTAGTTCTGCCTTGAGTGCAAGGACCTGGCCTAGATGAGGTCCCTTCCAGTTCTACACTTCTACGATTTGATGTCTACTTTCAGGGCTTTCAGCCTGTGCAGACCCTTGTGCAGCCTAGCCATACTTCAGCAGGACTCTGTCAGAGAGCAGTCCAAGAGGGTGTGTTTCCATGATGAAAGTATGGTGGACATTCTAGATAGGGCAAACAAGCAGCTGCAGTACCCAAGCGAAAAGGATTCATGGCAAGGGGAAAGACACAGACAGGTTGCAGAGCATGAGGACAGAATTGCAGTGCATGAGAAGAGGCTGGCAGTGCAGTTTCTGGAACAGAAGTGTTGCTTGAGGGAGAAAGATAGAGTGCTCCAGAAAGACCTGTTTAAGAGGCTCCTGCTGCACCCCCACCACATCCTGAGTCCCCTACACAGCACCATATGCTGCAGATCAGGAACACATTGGATAATTGGCTGAGTGACCCAACTGGGACAACACTAAGTGGACAGGGCAAACGTAGCTCCTACTGGCCTCCACCCCCATGCAGTGGCTCCAAGTATGTGCTAAACACACAAGAAAGGGAAAGGAGATGGGGGGGCAGAGAACTTGCAAATGTAGGCAATGTATTTGTTGGCCCTGGTTTCACTGTTTGTACTATTCCCAGGGCTCTGTTTTATGATTGGCTTTGGCGCTGGTTTCTTACTGGTGTTCTGGTTTTGCAGTGACAGCTAGCCTGCCTGACAATGCTTTAATATTGCTTTTCTGTAATACAATCAGAAGAAAGGGCTTTTACTTCATTCATAAAGTTTTTACCATCATTGCATCACCTCATATAATGTGTATTTTTAATAAGAATGATAGAAACATGTAAAGTGCAACTGAGAAGTTGCATCCGAATGCACTTTCTCAATATATCTATTCTGATCAATCCACAATGAAAATCCACAGTTCATGTCACACAGACCATCGTCCTCCACCATTATATTAACGGTTGTCTCATCCACAATTAACAATTCCTGACAATAACATCCCCCCTCCCCCCCGTTCTTGGCATACAGTGATAGTACTTCATTTACTGGGAAAGCTGCTGCACAAACACATCCATAAGCATGTTATTCTCCCGCTTCCATTGGCCCAGGGAAGTCCATAGTGTGGGTGTACAAAGCATCCCTTGTAGTAAGATGAGGCCCTGAAACATAAACTCTTGTGTCAGAGGCCCAGTCTAAGGCCTGAAGCCTGAACCAAAGTACTTCCAGGCATTGCTAAGCAAAAGCTGGACTGTGAGCCAGAGGCAGGCCCCACTCACAGAATTTGCCAAGAAGAGGGTTGTTAGAAGCAGGTGCATCCACATATAAGTGCCGATAAGAGGAACTTGTGCCAAGATGGCATCTGGACAGCCCGATACAAGGACACTCCATAGACATAATAAAGAAGAGGCAGGTGCATCTTAAAGACAGGGTCAAAAGGACAGCATGATGGATAGATCTGTTTGTCTGAAACAACATGATCAAAGGGGAGACAGCACCCTAATGAGCCAAGGGGCTGTACCTCAATGCGTCAGGAGGGATGAGTAATCTGTCCTGTAACTGTATAAAAGTAGGTCCCGGAGTGCACATCTTTGTCTGGCCTAGGGGACAGTGGAAAGTCCCACCACTGACTGAGCCGGTCCATTGCCAGGGGACACAAATTCATAGTATGTCTTGTAGAGTCTACGGGAAACTATTACTGTGCTTCATTTGACAATAAACCTGGCCCGGGTTCCTTCGTACCTTACTAGAGTCTGTGACCTTTGGGGGTTCTCTCAAGGTCTGCTGTGTCAGCGATCTGCGCAGAGCCGGGGCAGCACACAGAGGGAACACACACACAGCCAAACAAGAGCAGAGCACCACACTGGTAACTACTGACAATATCCCTGATTCAGTGGCAGATTAACAAATCCCTCCAAAAATTCCCGCACCCTCCCCTGCCCCCAGCTCACCTCCGTTCCCCCGCGGCAAGCCTGGGAGGGATGGGGGAGAAGGAGAGTTGTGCCATGCTCAGGAGATGGTGGCAGTGGAGTGGAGGTAAGCTAGGGTGGGGAGCGGTTCCTAGCCCCGCCCCCGAGTTACTTCCCATGCCCGCGGGCCCCAACTCACCTCTGCTTCGCCTCCCCCGAGTGCTGCTACTCGCTTCTCCCTCCCTCCCAGCGCTTTCGCATGGCAAGCCTGAGAGGGAGGTGGAAGGAGGGAGGCGCGGCATGCCTGGGGGAGGAGGTGGGCCAGGGATTTGGGGAAGGGGCAGAGTTGGGGAGGGGGTGTGAGCAAGTTTGCCGCCCTAGGCCTAGGCCTTGCTGGCCTAGGCGATAATACGCCGCTGCCCTGACTTCTGTTGCCCGGGTGCATCCTGCTCCAGCTATGGCAGGAGCACTCAGCCAGAAAATGCATCAGTTCAGCAACCCATTACTGTCATAGGGCCAGCCAGGAACAAATGACCCACTTTTGGGTTCACAAAGCTTGTGAAGAGCACAGCAAGACACAGTAACGCAGACAGCATTGATGACATTGGAATCCAAACAGTTCTGCAAACAGCATCAGAGGGATTTCAACCTTTCTACACCTACTGAGAGCATAATTAAACTCTTTTGCCAGGGCCTCTGAGGTCAGAGTATGGTTTTATAAGCCAAGGCAAAAGGGGGTACGTAGGGTCCCCCAGAATAAGAGTGGAGATGGTAACTTCATGTATGACGATGTCATTTCCTGAGAATAGTGTCCCAGCATGACCATAAAGGTAGACTCCTGATCAGTGGGAAACCCTGGTGTCATGAACGTTTCCATAGATTGACCTGTGTGGTGCACAAGGCTTTGCATATCAACGGAGCAGTACCCTGTGTGGTTCATGTACTCATGCTCCTTGAGGAGGGCAAACTATGGGCATATGAGTCCCATCAGTGGCTCCAGTGCAGTTTAGAAACCCCATTTTTTGAAAACCAGCAATTACTTCAGGGATATTATTTATGCCCACCACCACCGTTGGGTAAATCACACTCCTGATTGCCTTAGCAACCTCCACCAACACCTTACCCGCAGTTGACTTTCCATGCCAAACTGATTAGCCATGGACCTGCAGCAGTCTGGGGTAGCCAGCTTCCAGATGGTTATAACAACCCATTTGTGGACTGCACGTCCATCCTCGTGCATATATCATTATGCTTAGACGGTTGAGGCAAGCTGCTCATAAAGCACCAGAAATGTAGCTTTCTTCATGTTAAAGTTCTGCACCCACACTTGATCATCCTGATCTGCTTGACTGTGTGACCCCACCAGTCTCTGCTTGTGGCCCTGCTCCCGAGAGCCAGTCCATGTAAGAGAATCAGCAGCTATACCAAGAGCTGTGAGCAGCATCAGCCCGTTTGGGTCTGACATTTTTGGATCCTCCTCCTCCTCCTCCGACAGGTGCCTTTGGTAGGTCAGAAAATGCCACCAAAATGTCCACCAGTGTCTAATGGATGCTCTGCTCATTTCCTGCAACAGGAGTGAAACCCCAAGAAAGACAATGGTGACACTTCCACGCTGCTGGTTCTGGATGATGGGAGCATGCAGACCCAAAAGGTGACATGGCAGGTTGTGACAGCTTCCTCTAACGTGGGAGGTGGACAGTCAAGGTTTCCCACACTGCACCAAAACCCAAGGGCTACAGTGGCTACAGGTGGGTAGGCTGCTAGAAAGTCTGCCTAGGCTGGTTTGACTTGCGTCTGTGTAATCTAGTGTAGACTCCTGAGCACAAAAATTCTGAACCTAGGGTCAATATTCATGTGGACGCTCAAGCCTGGGGTTACAAACACTGAGCCAGTGTGCGCAAGTCCCTCTGATCTTTGGGCTAACATTGCAGGGTAGACATATGCTAAGTTTTAGCTTGGTTTCCTCTTGCCTCACTCAGCTGCAGGTACTTATCACATTTGGAGCTGTCTGAGTTTATCTCCTACTCTTGTATGCAGCCTGGCTGAGCCACAGAGTATAAATCCTAGAGGTTAGCTAGGTGGTCTTGGGTCCCTACCTCCCCCATCAAATATCTCCCACCTGTTCGTCAAACTAGGCTTTAGCAGATGGAGCAGAGAGTATATGATGTCTCAGAGTGATCTTCGCACTGCCCCACAGCCCTCCCTGGTTCTTCTAACTAGTGTGACTTCCCTGTGTGCTGTTCATTGTCAGCTCAGCCACCTGGGGCTCAGAGGTGGTTCCAGGACCGGCACTAGGGTTTCTGGCGCCCTAGGTGCTGGGACATTTCGCCGCCCCACACGTGGGGGCGGAGCCGCGGCTCCCTGACCTCGGGGGGCAGGGGGGGTGCTCTGGGGTGCCGGGTCGGCTGTCGCCTGACCGGGGGGGGGGCGCTGGGCTGCCGGTTCGCGGCGCGGCTCCTTGACCGGGGGGCGCCCTGGGTGCCGGCGGGAAGCTCCCTACCCGGGGGCGGGGGCGCCTGGGCCTGCCGGCGGGCAGTCCCTTGATGCTCGGGCCGGCACCCTGGGCTGACCGGCTGCCGGCAGGCCGCAGGCGGCGCATGCCGGGGGACACTTGGGTGCCTGGCTGCAGAAGCAGCTGCTGCCGCCGGCAGCTCAGCCCCTCCAGCAGCAGCAGCTGCAACCATTTAAAAAAATTTTGGGGGGTGCCACTTTTTGGCGCCCCCAAATCTTGGCACCCTAGGCAGCCGCCTAGTTGGCCTAAATGGTTGCACCGGCCCTGGGTGGTTCCCATGCAGACACAGGAGTGGGATGTTCTCTGCAGGAGCACTGAGGAAAGCGACTACAGACATGAACATCCCCATTGGAGAGGACTGCAGTGTTGCACAGGGGGACCAGACTGTGCAGCTGGCTAGCACTAGGTGACTCTGGTTGGTACTTACATTATTTGTATTCCCATGGTGCTTAGAGCCCCTGCCACAGATCAGGCCCCATGGTGCTAGGTACCATACTAATACAGGGCAAAAAGATAATCTCTGCTTCAAAGAGCTGACAATCGCCGTGCCTGAAAGCTGCTACCAACTGGTGGCTGCCGAGTGGCCATTTCAAAATGGTTTGGGGTGTCAGTCCATTTCTGATCAAAGGGTATGTCTATGCTGCAATTAAAAACCCACAGCTTGCTGGTGCCAGCTGACTTGGGTTCTCAGGACTTGGGCTACAGGGCTGTATAATTGCAGTGTAGACAGTCAGGTTCAGGCTGCAGCCTGAGCTCTGGGATCCTCCCACCTCAGAGTGTCCTAGAGCCTGGACTCCAGCCTGAGCCAGAATGTTTACACCACAGTTAAACAGCCCCTGAGCGCCACGAGCCTGAGTCAGCTGGCACAGGCCAGCCATAGGTTTTTAATTGCCAAGTAAACATACCCAAAGTGTCCCCATCAACTTCTGAGCCTCTCTGTGGAGGCTGCCAGAGATACATGTGACAGGGCAATGACCTTCTAGACAAGGATGGATTAAAACAAAATAGACCCAGCCAACCATAAGCACCTCCACAGCCAAGCAAATGGCTCATGTGACTCCTGGCTTCCTGCCTATCCATCCAGTCCCCGTGGCAGAGTCTGAGTACCCAGCTGTAGACCCTGGGATCCTCTCCCCATTTCACACCCAGAGCCTGGCTCCACAGACCCAGCATAGCCTCCCCTGCCTCCAGACCAGGCCTGAAGCACCTGGCTGAGGAGTTTGTGCTGTCACTGTCAATGCTGCAGCTATTGTATGGCTAAAGAGAGGACTCCAGTCACCAGGGCTATCAGTCTGGCACCTTTCACAGCATTGTGTTTAGTTAATTAGCAACCAACCTGATATATCTAGCCAGTCTCCCACGGACACCCTGCAAGCACTCTCTCTGTATGGGAGTGTTGTTATCAGAAACTTGATTTTGGTAGGACAAATACCCCACACCCTATTAGAGCTTCTAAAACCTATAATTTTCTCATGCAAAAGGTATTACATCCAATGCAAGGTAATTCTATTTTGGACCTCATTCTGACTGATAAAGATGAATCCATCAGTGTACTAGAAATTGGTAGATGCCTAGGGACCAGTGATTGTGATCTGATTTCATTCAATGTAGGCAATCAGAGGACAGTTTTAACTAGTAATATATTTGGTGCTTCAAAAGAGTGAAGTTTCCAAAATTGAAAAAATTTGAATGAAACTAATTGGGAGGAAAATTTAGACAGAAAAATCTGAATGAAAATCGGGAGTTAAGAAGAGTTTATTGGCCAAAATGTCATGATTCGTCAATCAAGAAATTGAGACTTGGATTGCTAGCCAATCCTGGTTCAGTGGTGAAGTGAAGGCAATGACTAGCAATAAAGTCACATATAGTGAAAGGAAAAAGGTGAAAATACATAGCAATCTATATAAATTAGAAGTTATGAAGTGTAGAAAATTGAAAAGGGAAGCTAAATACACCCAAGAACTAAGAAAAATGAGGAGGCATTTTCTAAGTATATTAGGAACAAAAGAAACCCTAGCAATTGTATAGGCCCATTACTGTATGGATATGGTAACACTGTTGATGTAGAAAAGGCAGAAGTGTTCAATAAATATTTATGTTCTATATTTGGAAAGAAGCAGGATGATGTACTTGTATCACATGAGGATCATGAAGTACATCCCAGACCATTCTTAACTTAGGAAAATGTTATTACCTACTAGGGATGCAAAAAAAATTTCAACAAGACCAGTTAACTTGACCCAAAAGTGCAAAAAGAATTGAGTCACTGAGGAGATTTCTGGCCAATTATGTTAATTTTCAGTAAATATTGGAATAGCAAGGAAATTCCAGAAGAGTGGAAGAGCCCTAATGATGTGCCAGTATTCCAAATGGGCAAGTGGGATGATCCAATTAACTACAGATCAGTTAAACCTGGCATCAATCCTGGGAAAAATAATGGAAAAACTGACATGGGATTCAATTTATAAACAATTAAAGGCTAGGACTATAATTAATGCCAGCCAATAGAGTTTTATGGAAAATAAATCTTTCAAACAAAGCTGATTTAATTCTTTGACATTAAAAGTTTCATTGCTAAAGGAAACTACGTAGATGTAATACACTCCAACTTTTGTAAGCCACTTGGCTTAGTACCACACAACATTCTGATTAAAAAGTTAGCACTATGAAATCTCCCAGTTATCACGTAGTGGGGCTTTCTTTCAATGGAATTGCCATAGGCAAACTGATGCAATTAAGTTCCTAGCTATAACAGAACCAAAACTACTAAAGATAAGTTTTGATCCTGCATTTTGTTATATAGTTAGTGATACAAATCCTTGTTCCCTGAGCCTGTGGGGAAGAACATTAACATAATAAAAACGAATATCCTGCCTAGGCTCTGCTATATTTCAAGTGGCCTATCTGTATAGATCCCTCCGTCTTATTTTCAAAAATTTAATACCATTATAAAAGCCTTCTTATGAGTCCCTGGTCAACAACTAAGCTGTAATTTAAAAACCTCTAACTTTCTATAGGCAAGGGAGCATTGGGCTTCCAGACTTATAAAATTACTATCAAGCTTTTAGCATGTCACAGATATCAAACTGCTTCCAGCACACTGACACCTTATAACCATACAGGTGGAAATTGAATGTGTATGGATGCATGCAATTCCCTCCGTGGGTCTCCTCAGTCCTTATTTGTCTTCACTGGACAAAACCAGGATGCTGTGTGAAGGGTCTGAGTTATCCCAGCTAAGAGGCACCAATTCTATCCTTGCCATCATGCAAAAGCACCTATTTGAGGCAACCCAGACTTGCAAATTGGGAACAGACAGACAATCTTGAAGAACTGTATGAGCAGAGGCATTTTATGGATTCCCCAATTAGTGCAGGATGAGGGCTTTGTCTCTTTTCTAACAGTAAACTAAAGCAGTGACATGGCCTGCCACCCTCAGTGGAGTGGCAGTACTTACAGCTAAAACACTTGCTAATGTATCAATTTGGTCTGGATGCTCTGAGACTGCCAGAGGCCCCAGAACTTTTGGGAACCTTGGAAATACTTCATAAGCTTCCCAGGCCCATGTGTCTACTATGTGCACACTTATAGACTTTAAGATCAGAAGGGACCATCATGATCATCTTGTCTGATCTCCTGCACATTGCAAGCCACAGAACCTCGCCCACCCATTCCTGTAATAGACCCATAACCTCTGGCTGAGTTACTGATGTCCTCAAATCATGATTGAAAGGCTTCAAGTTACAGAGAATCCACCACTTGGACTATTTTAAACCTGTCAGTGACCTGTCCCCAGTGCTGCAGAGGAAGGTGAAAAATCAACAGGGTCTCTGCCACTCTGATCTGGGGAAAATTCCTTCCTGGCCCCAAATATGGGGATCAATTGGACTCTGAGTATGTGGGTGTGACAAAGTGGGAGGTTTTTTCTTAATGTTTTGTGAGACTCTTAATGATTTGCATGAATACTGTGAATGCCTCAATTTCCCTGTGTGTTACCTCAATGCCTAGGTGGTGGGACAAAGGTGTATGATTTTTGCTGACACCCTAGTGGGCAGGTGCGGCTGCTTCTAGCTGTCTGCACGCAGATAATGGCCAAAACACTCCACAACCTGCCAACTGATGCCTGGGGCCCTTCTAGCAGGAGACAGGCGTCAGCTGGAACCAGGAGAGAAGCTGCAACCAGAAGACCCTTTTGCTCAGAAACCAGACAAAGGATGGAGGAGGGGCAACAGGTGTGTCTTAAGCCAGGCACCTGGAGGCTAGTCAGTCACCTCGCGTGGGACTCAAGGGGGAGGGCCAGGGCCTTAGGCTCTGGATTATTCCCCTCCTCACAAGATGGGCTTTACTGAATGTTCCTGATTTCTGTGCTAACAAGATTTGTTCTATGCTATATTCCTGATGACTAATAAACCTTTCTGTTGTACAACGCTGGCTGAGTCACTTCTGACTGCGAAGTTGGGGGCATGCAAGACTTCTCCAGATGTCCCATCCAGCTGGACTCATGGCAGAGCGCTCATGGTGCAAACAGGAGTGGGGGATGCTCCGACATTGGACCCAGGAAGCGCCAAAACCGAGGAGGCTTCTTGCCTTGGCGACAGGTGCCCTGAGGGGAGATGCTGCCCCAGAGTCCTGGCTGACCTTCATTGAGAGACAGCAGACAAGACCCAGCAGTCAAACACCTGGGGGAAATAATTCTCTGTAGTAACTCAGGGCCCTCCCCATCTCATGTCCCATCACCGGCCTCTGGAGATATTTGCTTCTAGCAGTTGTAGATCGGCTACATGCTGTTGTAGGCAGTCCCATCACACCATCCCCTCCATAAACATATCAAGCTCAGTCTTGAAGCCAGCTAGATTTTTTGCCCCCACTGCTCCCCTTGGAAGACTGTTCCAGAACGTCACTCCTCTGATGGTTAGAAACCTTCATCTAAGTTCAAGCCTAAACTGGTTGATGGCCAGTTTCGAGCCATTTGTTCCAGTGTCCACAGTGCTGCTTAACTTAGAAAACTCCCCACCATCCCTGGTATTTATCCCTCTGATGTATTTATAGAGACCCATCATATCTCCCCTCAGCCTTTTTTGGGGTAGGCTAAAGAAGTCAAGCTCTTTGAATCTCCTCTCATAAGGCAGGTTTTCTATTCTTTGGATCATTCTAGTAGCTCTTCTCTGCACTTGTTCTAGTTTGAATTAATCTTTCTTAAACATGGGGAACCAGAATTTCATATAGTATTCCAGGTGAGGTCTTACCAGTGCCTTTGTTGATGAATAGGAACTACAGTAGTCTCCAGTTCTTTGTAAAAGCATGGAAAGGGGATTTATCACAGCCCTTAAAAGAACCCCAATGGCAGAGCATATTGTGGAATGTTACAAATGTTTTTGTAAATCTCAGGCTATACTTGAAACAACAAAAGATTCTATTCAAAATGTATTGGACTCCATAGAGGTGGCATGAGATAAAGGTTGTGAGGGTGCCACCCATAAGGCTTTATGGAAATATGCTTATTTATATATATAAATATATATAAAAACATAACTAGAATGTGTTTTATGCTACATATGCCATGTAACATAGGTCTGTAAAGGTCATGATCTACTGAATCTATTAATCCTATTTGTAGGCAAGTATCATTTTTGTCTTCGAAGTTATGAATACTGGCTGCATACTTGTCTGATTCAAAGTAAGCTGTAGTGAGGCAGTTAGTTGGGTTCCTGAGAAAAGACTATTCTCAGTAAGTGCCCCATCAAGAAACACTTAAGCCAACAATGAACTTGGAGACACCAGTCCACATCTGGGCTTTCCCAGGAATGTGGCTTGGCTGGTAAGGAACTCAGTCATGCATGGACATGTGACTTGCCCAGGTGACTCCACTACTCCATTTTGTAGCTGGACTTTGCATAGAAAAGAGGAGGGGGTCTCCACCCACAAGAGAAAGTCTATTTAAGCCCAGGGGAGACCCCCCCCCCCCATTTTGTCTTTAGCTGGTTAAAGAGAGAGCCTCTCCACCCCCCCAAAGAAACTGGAACAAAGGACAGTGACTGCACGGGGTGAGAGTGATTGCTGGACCCAGACTAGCAGGAGACTAGTCTGTAAAGGGAGCATTCTGGAACTGGAACAAAGGGCAGTGACTGCACGGGGTGAGGGTGATTGCTGGACCCAGACTAGCGGGAGACTAGTCTGTAAAGGGAGCATTCTGGAACTGGAACAAAGGACAGTGACTGCACGGGGTGAGAGTGATTGCTGGACCCAGACTAGCAGGAGACTAGTCTGTAAAGGGAGCATTCTGGAACTGGAACAAAGGGCAGTGACTGCACGGGGTGAGGGTGATTGCTGGACCCAGACTAGCGGGAGACTAGTCTGTAAAGGGAGCATTCTGGAACTGGAACAAAGGACAGTGACTGCACGGGGTGAGAGTGATTGCTGGACCCAGACTAGCAGGAGACTAGTCTGTAAAGGGAGCATTCTGGAACTGGTGAGGCTCTTACCTGTATTCAGTTTCTTCCGGTAGTAGATATAGACTGGCATGTTTTATTTTATTTTACTTGGTAATTCACTTTGTTCTGTCTGTTACTACTTGGAACCACTTAAATCCTGCTTTCTGTATGTACTAAAATCACTTCTTACTTAATAATTAACCCGGAGTATGTATTAATACTGGGGGGGGGCAAACAGCTGTGCATCTCTCTCTATCAGTGTTATAGAGGGTGAACAATTTATGAGTTTACCCTGTATAAGCTTTATAAAGGGTAAAAGGGTTTATTTGAGTTTAGACCCCATTGGGAGTTGGGCATCTGAGTGTTAAGGCAAGAACATTTCTGTAAGCTGCTTTCAGTTAAGTCTATACCTTTGGGGCAAGAAATTCAGACCCTGGGTCTTTGTTGGAGCAGATGGGCGTGTCTGGCTCAGCAGAGACAGGGTGCTTGGATCAGGGCTGGCTCCAGGCACCAGCGCAGCAAGCAGGTGCTTGTGGTGACCAAGGGGAAGGGGAGGCACGTCCAGCTCTTCAGCAGCAATTTGGCAGTAGGTCCCTCAGTCCCTCGCAGAGGGAAGGAGCTGCTGCCGAAGAAGAAAGTGGCACAGTGGAGCTGCCGCCAAAGTGCTGCCGATCTCGATCACATTTTTTCCCCCCCGCTGCTTGTGGTGGCAAAAACCCTGGAACTGGCTCTGGCTGGGATCCTGAGCTGCCAGGGAAAGCAGAGGCAGAAGTAATCTTGGCACATCAGTTGGCAGCCCCAAGGGAGTTTCTGTGATCTAACCTGTCACAAAGGTCTTATCCACTGACATTTGTTGGTGCTGTAATAAAGAAAAAGGAACCCTGAGGCTTATGCTATAGGACTGTCCAGCAGTCAGGCAACTATGGAAAGATGTGGGTATAAAAGTCAAAATAGCGCTCGGCTTCAGCAGCCAAACCTCAGCTGAAAATTATATCCAAGGTTATTTACCTGCTAACTAGGGTTTAACTCTGTGACAGTTCATAAAGGTTGCATCAGGCACATGATTTTAGAAAATTGGAAGAGCAGACTTGTACTCAGAATAGAACAGCGGTATTCAGACCTGTCTGAGTTAGCAGCCAAAGAAAGAATTGCCTATTGTTTAGAGATCAATTGTGTGAACTGTAAGAAATTTCAACTCTGTTTCTAGATACATTTGGATAAAAAGTGCTGCAGTGGCTCAAAGAATGCTAGACCTCCCTTCTACCTAAGACCTCCTCTTTTTCCCTCTTCCCTCTATTCATGCATGTATCCCATTTTATTACCTTAATACCTATTATCTATTTATTTGTTACCTCCTACCCTAACATGTTAGGTCTCTGTTTTGTCTGGCTTTATACTGTCTGATCTTGCAGCTTTGACAAGTTGTACAGTTGCATAATTACATAGTTCTACATCAAGTATATAGTATTTGGAAAAATATACACTCTGTTAGTCATTTATATTTTTTGCACTTTTCATTGTCTTTTCTTCATGAAATGAAAACAATTATCACAAAAAAGCACTATACTATCAATAAAGCACATGTTAAATAGATTAAGAACTGAGTGACAGAGTTTTTGAAGTAGTTGTTAATGGGGACTCATCATGAAATGGGGGTGTTTAGGAGGGTTTCCACAGGGTTAGTCCAAGGCCCAACACCATTCAACATTTTCACCATTGGTTTGGAAGTAAATATAAAATCCCTGCTGATAAAATTTGCAGATGACACAAAGATGGAGGGAGTGTTAAATACTAGGGCTGTTGATTAATTGCAGTTAACTCACATGATTAACTCAAATTCACAATTAAAAAAATTAATCATGATTAATCACAGTTTTAATCACACTGTTAAACAGTAGTAGACTAATTTCAATTTATTATATTTGTGGATGTTCTTCTACATTTTCAAGTATATTGATTTTAATTACAACACAGAATTCATAGTGTACATTACTCACTTTCATTTTTACAGTGCAAATATTTGTAATAAAAAAATACAAAAGAAATAGTATTTTTAATTCACCTCATACAAGTACTGTAGTGCAGTCTCTTTATTGTGAAAGTGCAACTTACAAATGTAGAGGTTTTTTTGTTACATAACTGCTCTCAAAAACAAAACAATACAAAACTTTAGTGCTTACAAGTCCACTCAGTCCTACTTCTTGTTCAGCCAATTGCTAAGACAACCAAGGTTGTTTACATTTACAGAAGATAATGTTGCCCACTTTTTATTTAGAATGTCACTAGAAAGTGAGAACAGGAGTTCACATGGGACTTTTGTAGCTGGCATTGCAAGGTATTTACATGCCAGATATGCTAAACATCCCTATGTCCCTTCATGCTTTGGCCTCCATTCCAGAGAAAATGCTTCTATGCTGATGATGCTCGTTAAAAAATGTGCTAATTAAATTAGTGACTGAACTCCTTGGGGGAGAATTTTATGTCTCTGGCTCTGTTTTACCCGCGTTCTGCCATATATTTCATGTTATAGTAGTCTCGGATGATGACTCAGCACATGTCGTTCGTTTTAAGAACGCTTTCACTGAAGATTTGACAAAACGCAAAGAAGGTACCAATGTGAGATTTCTAAAAATAGCTACAGCACTCAACCCAAGGTTTAAGAATCTGAAGTGCCTTTCAAAATCTGAAGGGGGCGAGGTGTGCAGCATGCTTTCAGGAGTCTTAAAAGAGCAACACACTGATGCGGAAACTACAGAATCCGAACCACCTAAAAAGAAAATCAACCTTCTGCTGGTGGCATCTGACTCATGATTGAAATGAACATGCATCAGTCTGCACTGCTTTGGATCGTTATCAAGCAGAACCCATCAGTATGGATGCATGTCCTCTGGCATGGTGGTTGAAGCATTGTTTTATTTTTGAATGCAGATTTTTTTTGTACATAATTCTACATTTGTAAGTACAAGAAATTGCACTTCAGTACTTGTATGAGGTGAATTGAAAAATACTATTTCTTTTGTTTTTTTACAGTGCAACTACTGGTAATAAAAATATAAAGTGAGTTACTGTACACTCTGTATTCTGTGTTGTAATTGAAATCAATATATTTGAAAATGTAGAAATCATCCAAAAATATTTAAACAATTGGTATTCTATTATTGTTTAACAGCACGATTAAAACTGTGATTAATCATGAGACCAATACTGCAATACTGCATCCAGTTCTGGTGTCCATATTTTTAAAAGGCTGTTGAAAAATTGAGGAGGTGCAGAAAAGAGCCACAAAGTGAGTGGATGACTCGAGAAAATGCTTTGCGCTGAGAGTGAAAGAGCTTGATCTCATGGGCGGAGGGTGGTCCCCTCCATTCTGAGAGGCTTGCCCCGTGGTCTCACCCATTTCGCATGAGGCCTGAGTCCCCCACCCTCCTCTCCTGTGGCTGGAGAAACCCTGGGCCATCTAGACCCTCAAGCCACCCCCAGGGCCGACTGTGGGGGGATGGGGGAAGAAGCTGGTACAAATTACCGGGGCCCAGCTTCCCCGGCTTTGTCGGCCCTGTTTAGCTGGTCCACCCCTGCTGGGGGGCCCAAAAATTTTTTTTCACCAGGGCCAGAACCCACTCTCAGCAGCCCTGGCCACCCCCACCCCCACTGCCAGAGGAGCCCCATGCCACCCCCAGCAGGCCGATGGACCCACCCAAGCAGCACTAGCTGTGTCAGCCGGCTTGGGGCCGGAGCAGCCCCACCCCAGTGTCCTGCAGCAGCGGCTGTGGCTAGAGAGGGCAGAGCCTTCCCTGGCTTATAATACCCACCGCCCATGCTTGATCTGTTCATCAAAAAGAAGATTGAGCAGTGAGTTGATTACAGTGTATCATTACCTTCACAGGGAGAGAATACTGAGGCTCTTTAATCTAGCAGAGAAAGGCAGAACACGAACCAGTGACTGAAGCTAAAGCCAGACAGATTACAATTAGAAGGCAAAATTTTAACAGTGAATGTTGGGACAAGCTACCAAAGGGAGCAGGGGATTCTTGACTAGGTGCCATTCATAGATTCATAGATTCTAGGACTGGACGGGACCTCGAGAGGTCATCAAGTCCAGGCCCCTGCCCTCATGGCAGGACCAAATACTGTCTAGACCATCTGTGGTAGAAATTTATCTAACCTACTCTTAAATATTCCACAACCTCCCTAGGCAAGATGCTTTAGACAAACACAAGTTATTGGTCTTACTACAGGGGTACCTGGGTGAAATTAAATGGCCTGTGATATACTGGAGATCAGACTAGATGATCAGATGGTCCTTTCCAGCCTTAAACCTAGGAAATCTAAGAAAACACCTGCTCTTTCCCCAGTAGCTCTTGCCAAAGTGCCACCTGCCAGCCAGGAAGCCCCAGGAGACTAATGAATGAACTGCCTCCCTTGGTCTGGCACTTTCTCCAATCAGATACTAATCCAAACATAGCAATGTACTAGAGTGCAGGTGCAAGGGGATCTTGTACTTTCAGGCATGTGCCCCCAGTGGTACCCAGGGCCCTTCTTTAGCCCTAATTTCACCTTTCGGCACTGTGACAAGTGCACAGGCTGCTATGACTGCTCTGCATTGTTGGCCGAGGCTGCCTCCAAGGGCCAGACAGTACTTTCCCCAATATTTCTTTATGTATTTATTTATTCCTTCTGCCTCTGACAATACACAGCCAAATGGTGGGTGTCAGCCCCAGCTCTGTGGTGTGGGATGGACCCAGTCTCCCACTTCAGATACAACCTGCTTTCCCTTTGATCTAGCAATAACAAATTATATTCCCAGGCTGTTATTAAACTATGTTTTAATTGTCATATAAGAGACAGCCCACATTTGAGATTAAGGAAATACCCACAACACTACACTATCCCAGGTCACAACAAACTCTCCTGAATCATTGGCTTTTCAAGTCATAGCAGTTGCTGTCTATTTCAGACAGGGTCAGATGGACACTTCCCCACTGAACATGTCTCTTCTTCCAGGTGATATCTTTCAATTCCATCATGTTTCTGACCCCTCCATGCATTTCCCAAATGCCCCCTCTTTCTTATTGGTGAAAAGCTCCTCCTACCTGCTCAGGTAGCACTCAGCAAAATGGCGCTTACTAGTCCCACCTGGAGTGACTTAGCTGTGTGCTGGCTGCTGAGGTTTCATTGGGGTGTTGCAGAGAATAGCTCATGTAACCAGGGCTAATGGGTCTGACTTAATAGGGAGCCAAGCTTGTTGCTGGGTGGATGAGAAATGGGGAAGAGTGCAGCATGCTACCTTGTCAAGGGCGATCAGCCCCGTGATTGAGCAAAGCCTAGGGAATGGAGAGATGACTAAGCCAATTGGAGGGGGGAATGAGAGGAAGACAACTTTGCCTGTGGGGAGCATGAGCAACCCCCTGACTGTCTCCCTCTGCCCGAGGGGAGCACGGATGACCCCCCGACTGTCTCCCTCTGCCCGAGGGGAGTGCGGGCGACCCCCCGACTGTCTCCCTCTGCCCGAGGGGAGCGTGGGCGACCCCTCGACTGTCTCCCCCTGCCCAGGGGAGCGTGGGTGATCCCCTGACTCTCTCTCCTGCCCGAAGGGAGCGCAGGCGACCCCCCCCACTGTCTCCCCCTGCCCGAGGGGAGTGCGGGCGACCCCCCCACTGTCTCTCCCTGCCCTAGGGGAGCGTGGGCAACCCCCTGACTCTCTCCTCCTGCCCAGGGGAGCGTGGGCGACCCCCTGACTCTCTCTCCTGCCCGAGGGAGCGCGGACGACCCCCCCGACGGTCTCCCCTGCCTGAGGGGAGCGTGGGCGACCCCCTGACTGTCTCCTCCTGCCCAGGGGAGCATGGGCAACCTCCTGACTCTCTCTCCTGACCGAGGGGAGCGCGGGAGACCCCCCGACTGTCTCCCCCTGCCCGAGCGGAGTGCGGGAGACCCCCCAATGTCTCCCCCTGCCCAAGGGGAGCGCGGACAACCCCCCGACTGTCTCCCACTGCCCAGGGGAGCGTGGGAGACCCCCTGACTGTCTCCCCCTGCCTGAGGGGAGCGTGGGTGACCCCCTGACTCTCCTGCCCAAGGGGAGCGTGGGCGACCCCCTGACTCTCTCTCCTGCCAGAGGGGAGCACGGGAGACCCCCCGACTGTCTCTCCCTGCCCAAGCGGAGCACAGGAGACCCCCCAGATGTCTCCCCCTGCCCAAGGGGAGCGCGGACAACCCCCTGACTGTCTCCCCCTGCCCAGGGGAGCGCGGGAGACCCCCTGACTGTCTCCCCCTGCCTGAGGGGAGCGTGGGTGACCTTCTGACTCTCCTGCCCAAGGGGAGCGCGGGCGACCCCCGGACTGTCTCCCTCTGCCGGAGGGGAGCGCGGGTGACCCCCCAACTGTCTCCCTCTGCCCGAGAGGAGCGCAGGCAACCCCCTGTCTCCCCCTGCCAGAGGGAAGCATGGGCGACACCCCGACTGTCTCCCCCTGCATGAGGGGAGAGTGGACGACCCCCCGACTGTCTGCCCCTGCCCGAGGGGAGCATGGGCGACCCCCTGACTGTCTCCCCCTGCCCGAGGGGAGCGTGGGAGACTCCCTGACTATCTCCCCCTGCCCGAGGGGAGCGTGGGTGACCCCCTGACTCTCTCTCCTGCCCAGGGGAGCGCGGGCGACCCCCGACTATCTCCCCTTGCCCAGGGGAGCACGGGCGACCCCCCGACTCTCTCTCCCTGCCCGATGGGAGTGTGGGCGACCCCCCCGACTCTCTCCCCCTGCCCGAGGGGAGTGTGGGCGACCCCTGACTCTCTCCCCCTGCCCGAGGGGAGCATGGGCAACCCCCTGACTGTCTCCCCCTGCCCGAGGGGAGCGTGGGCGACCCCCGACTGTCTCCCCCTGCCTGAGGGGAGCGCAGGTGACCCCCTTGTCATAAGGGTTAATGTTTCTTTTACCTGTAAAGGGTTAACAAAGGGAACCAAACACCTGAGCAGAGGACCAATCGGGAAACAAGATTTTTCAAATCTCAAGGGAGGGAAGTTTTGGGTGTGTGTTCTTTGTCTCCTCTGTTGCTCTCTAGTCTCTGAGGGGATCACTCTATCTCCAGGCTTTCTAATCTTCTGTTTCCAAGTTGTGAGTACAAAGACAATAGGCTTCTATTGGTTTTTTTTGCATTTACATGTGTGTAGTTTGCTGGAATGTTTTAAATTGTATTTCTTTTTGGATAAGGCTGTTTATTCATTTTTTTCTTTTAAGCCAATAACCCTGTATATTGTCACCTTGAGACAGAGACCATTTTTATGTCTTTTTCTTTCTTTTTATATAATCTTTCTTTTAGACCTGTTGATTTTTCCTAGTTGGGCTCCAGGGATTGAGTCTGCCACTCACCAGGGATTGGTGGGAGGAGAAGACAGGGGGAAGAGAAAATCTCTTTGGGTTAGAGTTACAAAGCTTGCATTTGCAGGGACTCTGACTGAGGGTGAGAGAAACCTGATCTCTCTGGTTTGCGTTCAGGAATTGAAACAGGGTGACTTCCAGGGCCATCCAGGGAGGGAAGCCTGGGAGAAAGTAACGAGGGACAAGGGGAGGGGGTTGTTTCCCTTTGTTGTGAGACTTAGGGCATCTGAGTCTTGGGGTCCCCCAGGGAAGGTTTTGGGGAGACCAGAGTGAGCCAGGCACTGGAATTCCTGGCTGGTGGCAGTGCTATCAGATCTAAGCTGGTAATTAAGCTTAGAGGATTCATGCTGGTACCCAATATTTTGGACGCTAAGGTTCAAATTTGGGAATTATACCATGACAGTTGGATTCTGCTCCCAGGTCCACCAGTGTAAATCTGGGGTATTTTCACTGACACCAGTGGGATTGCACCCAGGGCTGGCTCCAGGCATCAGCATTCCAAGCTGGTGCTTGGGGCGGCAATCTGCAAGGGGCGGCAGTCCCTGTTGCTTTTCCCCCAAGCTGCATGCCGAATTGCTGCCGCAGACAGCTGGGGCAGTCCGTGTGCCCTTCGGGTGGCAGGCGCATTTCCACGGTGGCGGCAATTCGGCAGCAGCTTCTATGTTTAGCTAAACGTGCCTGCCACCCTAAGGGCTCACAGACTGCCCCCGCCAGCCGCGGCGGCAATTTGGTGCACTGCTTGGGGCGGTGAAAACTGTAGAGTCGGCCCTGATTGCATCTTCCACTGGATCCACACCAGTGACTGCAGGGGAGTTACCCTGATCTACAGCAGCATTGTGGTCAGCTGCCAGGCCCAGTGTCTGACACATGCTGAACCTTGTTCCTGGGAGACCCCTGTGGAGAGGCAAGGAGCCCTCAGAGAGTTAATGCTGACATTCTGGGAACTGCTGCTGCAAACCTAGCCTTTCTCAGATGCAGATACTGGCCACTGAGACAACTTAGCTACATGCTTCCGAAAGGTCAGGCAGTGGCAGTGATATCAGGTACCCCGAGCAGACAGAGCAGGCTCTATAGTAGGAGGGCATATCTGGCCCTTGAGCTCCCACTGGGGAGCGGGCTCTGGGGTTTGACCCGCTCGGGAGCTCCAGCTGGGGAGCAGGGTCCAGGGCCACTCTGCGCAGCTCCCAGAAGCAGCGACATTTCCCCCGTCTGGCTCCTACATGTAGGGGCAGCCTGGGGCCTCTGCTCTGCATGCTGCCCCTGCAGCTACCTGTGGACAGGTCAGCCAGAAGAGCCGCCTGGCCGCACCGCCGCGTAAGAGCCAGAGGGGGACATGCTGCTGCTGTTTCTGGGAACCACTTGAGGTAAGCGCCACCCGGAGCCTGCACCCTTGAGCCACCCCCCTCCCCAGCACCTGAACCCCCTGCACCAGCCCTGATCCCCCTCCCACCCTCCAAACCCCTCAGTCCCATCCCGGAGCACCCTCCTGCACCCCAAACCTTTCATCCTCAGCCCCAGTCCCTCCCCAGAGCCTGCACCCCCAGCCAGAGCCCTCACTGCCTCAGCCCAGAGCCCCTTCCCACACCCTGAGCTCCTCATTTCTGGCCCTACCCTGGAGCCCACACCCCCAACCAGAGCCCTCACCTCCTCCTCCTCCACCTCAAACCTCTCATCGCCAGCACCACCCCAGAGCCTGCACCCCCAGCCCAGAGCCCCTTCCCATACCCTGAACGCCTCATTTCTGGCCCCACCCCAGAGCCCACACCCCCAGTCAGAGCTGTCATCCCCTCCTACAGCCCAACCCCAATTTTGTGAGCATTCATGGCCCGCCATACAATTTCCATACCCAGATGTAGCAAGTTCGCCCACCCCTGCTCTAGAGAAGAGTACTGCACCTCCCCTCTCCTAGTGCAAAGGTGCATGTACACACCACACAGCTACAATACTGTTTCTATTAAGCTCTCCTCTGCCTTCTTCAGAAGCCCAGTCAGGCTGGGTTTGACTACTTCCTGGCCTGGGATGTGCTTATATTTGCCTGCCAAGGCAAGGGCACTTCTCTCTGTTGCCAACTTGTGATTTTATCACCAGACTCACAATGTTTGATGTTTTCTTAAAGCCCCAGCTCCTAGAGTCCTGTGGTTATGTGAGAATCTTGGCTTTCATTTATAAAGGAATGCATTTCTAGCCCTCATGGCTGTGGAGCAAAGTTGGAAACCATGAACCCATGTGGCTCAGAAACCAGAATGCAAATAAAGCAACCCAACTTCTGTTACCTTTTAAAAATCTCATGATATTTAAGCATGTCCCATGATTTTTTAAGTGCTGGGGTTGCAATATTAAAAACAACTTGGCTGCTCCTCTTTGGTTTATCTTGACCCCTCCTGAACTTCTCCATACTCTGGGCTGCAGCTGCCTTCCCCAGCATCTTTCCCCACATGTTTTTTCCTGACCTGTTTATCCCTAGCATCCTCACTGCTAGGTCTTGGCCCCTACTGTTTCTGAACGAATTTTGACCTCTTTCCCAGCTCTAAAGGCCCCCAGTGAGGCAAGTCTCCTCTGTTCTAAGCAGAAGAAATTTGACTCATCCTTTCTTCAGACCCAGGAGCCCCATAGTGCAGTAATCTCCTTTCTGTCAGATGGTAGCCAGCGATCACAGACAGGGACTAACAGCAGCACCTCGTCTGGGATTCTGCCTTTATGCCTAGTACTTCATTTGCCTTTTTACCAGGCTGCCAGGTTTGCTGCTTCCTCACAATCATCTTGGAAACTTCTCAAGACCTGAGTGCTCTGTGGTTGGTCCAGTTAGCTCATATTCCCTAGACTCGGTCCTTGCTCCCCGAGTCATGATTTTACACTGGTCTCCATTGATCTGCATTTCCCCACTGCTGTCCAGTCCTCCAAACCCTGGCATCCCTTTGGAATCTCCCTGCGTCCTTATTACGTGCGGTGCCCCCACAGTCAGTCTGGCCTGTGAGCCCAGAGAGCTTGTTTTCAATCCCCTCACATCCAGTGCAGTTCCATGATGAGCAGAGGTCCTAGAACCACCCTGAATGCTCAACTCAGCCATTCTGGAGCTGGGTGAGTCTCCTACTAAGAGCTCCCTTTGTCTCATGCTCCCACACTTTTCTAGCCAGTTCCCCTGTCTCTCCTTCTACTCCTGTGCTTTGCCATGAGCCATTTGTCTGGGATGTCAAATCCTGTGCGTTGTTTAGACCAGCTCTCTGCTGATCCCTGGTTTCCCCTTTGTCGGCAGTGAGACCCTCCCAGGTCCCCTGTTGTTACACACACATGCTTTGCTGCCTGAATCCACCTTGGCAAAGCCAGCTGCCAATTGGACTCCCCAGCACCTAATCACCAGGCCATTTAGGCGAGAGTTTAGAAACAGGCTGCTCTTGGTTTCCTGGTGTCATAACCTTTGTTTGTCCCTTTCCAGACTTCAGGAATAGATCTCAAATGCACTCCATTTTTAAAAGGTCCATTTCTATGTGAGAAGCGTCTTGTGCTTGCTCCTGAATTCTCCTTTGGCAGCCCTGACATCTTTGGCTCTGTTTAGCTGGAATCTCTTGGCTGCATTTCTTTTTGGAGATGCTTTATGGCCGTCTAGTTTCACATACTTTGGTACCATCTTGTCAGAGGCCCTTTGGAAATGATATGCACATCTCACGGGCTTATTCTTATCCTAACAAAATTAATTAATTGAAGGGAATTTAATGTTATGACTCAGGCTACAACAATGGAGCAAGATTTTAGCAAATTACAGTGAAGAGGCTCTTACTGACAGGACTAAAATCCCCTTGGTAGAAGATGCTTTTAGCTAATTTGGAATGTCTGACCAACCTGCATGTTTGCAGAATATCAGGCTTATTCCAAAGCAGAGGAGCAGCTGCACAGGACTGGGAGTTGTCTGGCAAGATTTAGATCTGATTTATTTTTCCACTGAAAATTCCACACACAGTTTGTAAAGGGCCTGAAGATTGTATTTCTAGGCCAGCATAGACATTAGTCTCCCTTCCTAGAACCTGAGAAGAGGAGACTATGCTTTTCATGACCTAGATTTGTTTTCTAAAACATAGGCACACATTGGACATTTTATTTTATTTCTCTCCAGAGCTCTGGGTGCATGCACAACTCAACACAAAAGTACAGAATAAAATCAACATGACCCAATAGGAACATTAAATCTCTTACTCTCCCTCCCCCTTACTCCAGCCACTCTCCAAAAGCCATGGATAAATGGAGGAAGAGGCCTGTCAACATGCCCTACAGGCCAACAGATTTGGGTGTGGTTGACCAAGAGTGTGGAGTATGTTCCACTGTCAAAAGATCTTCACCCCACCTCCACACTAACGCTTCTGGGGACTGGCAGCTGACTCAGTCTCTGGGCTAAAAGACACCCAAACCCAGCAGTCTCTAAGGAATCCAGAACCCAAACCATACAGGGCTTTATGAGCTCTACACAGCAGTGTGAACAGGAAGCCAATGAGGCCTCTGCAGCCCTAGTGTAAGATGCTTCATTTGAGAACCCATGCTAAATACACAGACAGCTGCCCCCTGCAGCAACTGAAGCTTCTGAGTGCTCTACGGGGTAGTCCCAAATACAGCACAAGGCACCATCTAAGCCTAGTTACACAAAGACAGGGCAGGTCACGTCTCTTGTCAACCGTAGATGAAAGCGCCCCCTTGGCCACTGGTACTGTTTGAAATCCAGATGTAGCTAAGGACCCAACAACCTCCTATGCTGAGACCCTCAGTAATGAAAGGTGGGTGCAGATATTGCTTCCAGCCCACCAGCATCCCTTCAGCCAGGTAGATCAACTGCACAATCTTTGTCTGAAGCCATGGAGCCAGAGAGCTGAGTGCCTTCTGCATGCTTCCAGCACCACAGCCCATACCAGCTCAGTGTCTTCCCCGGGGGCTCATGTACATGCTGTACAGAAGGAGAGATGCAACAGGACCTATGGCACCAGCATGTAAGCCCTTGAGAACATCTCTATACCAGCATGTAAGCCCTTGAGAACATCTCTATACCCCTGACAGGGCCTGCATGCGTGTCAGTAAGAGCTCATGACTGATGGTTCCAATCAGCTGAGAACATCTAGGAATCAGCCAGGACTTGTGATCTTCATTGCCAGCAGGAAATCGCAGACCAATGGGACAAGTTGTTCCAGGCCCAAAACCTGCTTATGGAGATCTCAGTCCCCACCCTATTTCTCCCTAAAGAAGAGAGATTGGGAGCGGGCGGTGACCAGCACGGCTCTGTCTGGAAATGTTTTCTGGAGCAGAGCTTAGAAGAGCTACTTTCAGTGAGGCTGACGCCTTGCCCTTTTAGGAGAGGCATTGATGTTCTCCTCCAATAATGGACTCGCTGTCCCCCTGTTAGGCCCCCACTCAAAAAGGACATGGGTCCAATTCGCAGGTCCCCAAATGCTTCCAGAGTTTGAGCAAGTGGTGCTGGCTGAAACTCATGCAGAGAAGATGCCATATGACGCATCTTCCCCCTGGAGCATACAGTGCTGAACTGGCCAATGATCTGCAGTCTTGTTGGAATCAGGTTAAAATGAGTCCCAAGGGAGTTTAGCCATTTTAATAACATGTCTGTTAATTCTACAGCAAGTAAATGTTACTGAACTTCAGGCCCCCTATGGAATGTAATTTGTGCAACTCTAAGATGGTGTATGCCACTTGTCCCTTAACCAAGGTCAAAGAGAGGAATCTCTGACAGATGGATGCAGCACTTTGCTGGGCTATTCAACCATCCATCTCCTGTCAACACATAGATGCTAGAGGAACTGTCCCAGCACCTATAGATAAAGAAATTGCCCAGCCACCTACCACTGAGGAAGTGCAAAAAGCTTTCACACAAATGAAGTCAAGTAAATCACCTGGCACAAACACAATATCAGCTGAAATCTTTACACTTGCAGGCACCCAAACTGTCCACTATCTACATAAAATCATTAAGGATATCTGGGAAGCTTAGGAAATTCCTCAGGCTTTTAGAGATGTAATAATAGTTGCACTAAACAGGAATAAAGGAAACATATCTGACTTTAGGAACTTCTGGGCATGCGTGACAGAGAGCCCTTGGCAAAGGATCCTCCTCCTGTTAACCTGCTAGGAGAAGGCAGGACAGGCCTAGCCCAGAAGAGAGAGCTGGAATGGCTGGTGGTGTCAGGGAGCTGACACCCAGCTGGGCACAGACGAGACTCACTCTCGCTGGAGGCTGGGGTAACCAGGGGACTCTCAGTCCCAGGTGCCCTGAGAACTGTCACAGTATCTCCCTGCTAGCTAAAGGTGGTTAAAGCCCTGCCCATATTTCAGTCAACTGGCTTGTCAAAACAGTATCAGAGAAGTTTCTACAAGAGACCTAGTGTGGATTTAGGTCAGATCAGAGCACCACAGGCATGATTTTTCTTGTGAGACAGATTCAGGAAAAATGTATTGAACAACACATGGAACTACGTGATTTCTTATTTATCTAAAAAATGCATTTGATACTACACAGAAATGGCCTCTGGAAAATTCTAGAAAAGTTTGGCTGTCCCACCAAATCAGTTAGCATCATACATCAACTCCACAAAGACATGACTGCTCAATACTCTCAGATGGCGGCCTTTTATAAACCATTTCCCATATCTAATGGGTTGAAATAAGGCTGTGAGCTGGCACATACACTGTTTGGTCTCTTCTTTGCAGTCAGTCTGAATTATGCAACAGGCAACCTTAGAAAGAGGAACCTACATAAGTTACAGGATTGATGGAAATCTCTTTGGTCTCCAAAAGCTTACAGCGAAGACAAAGTTCTTGAGGAATTCATGTGTGAAGTCCTTTTTTAGATGATTGTGGTCTACTTAGTTATAGTGAAAGTGACCTACAGCTTATCATTGACAGGTTCTCAGATGCAACTGAACAGTTTGAACTCACCATCAAAAATTGAAGTCCTCTTCCAACCAGCTCCATCAACCATTACCACTGAGCCAAACTCACTGCTGAGGGTACAGAACCAAAGAGCATGTAAAGAGCTTGATACCTTGGCAGTACTATCTCAAGTGACAGTTTCCTGAGTCAAGAAATATCATAGAATATGAAAGACAAGTCAGGCCTTCAGAAGATTTCACCATAGGATACTTAAGCTGCACACCAAACAGTCAACAAAACAGAAGATATGCAATGCAGCTGTGATCAGACCCTTTTATATGGGTATGAAACATGGACAGTTTACTGCAGACACATTAAGCAACTTGAAAGAATTTCACATGTGCTGTCTCTGATCTGTTGTAAAGGTCCACTAGCAAAACAGAGTCTAAAACATTAACATCCTTGAAAGAGCAAAACTAACCACCACTTAAGCAATGATCATCTGTCCATTTAAGCTGAGCTTTGATAGACAGATCGTGTTACAAGAACAGGCAATAATAGACTCCTGAAAAATGTTTTCTATCATGAGCTGAAACTCAGAGAGCACAGGAGGCTTGGTCAACGAAAACACTTTAAAGATACCCTTAACAGAATCTCACCTCTTGCAGCATAAATACTGGTAACTTCGATGACACAGCCGCAGACAGATCTGAATGGAGAACTACTACCAATAAGGGCTGTAAAGACTTTCAGGAAGGCAGATACACACACATTTAAAAAAAAAAAAAAGATTGTAAAAAGGGCCAGGCATCATGCCAAGTCTTAATGTGAGATCCTGCACATTGCATAAAAATGGCCATACTAGGTCAGACCAATGGCCTCAGTATTCTGTCTCTGACAGTGGCTAGTACCAGATACTTCTGAGGGAATGAACAGAACAGGGCAATTTATCGAACAATCTATCCCCTGATCTCCAGTTCCAGCTCTTGGCAGTCAGAGGTTTAGAGACACCCAGAGACATGGGATTGGATCCCTGACCATCTTGGTCTAATAGCCATTGATAGACCTATCCTCCATAAACTTATCTAATTGTTTACGAACCTAATTATACTTTTGGCCTTCACAACATCCTCTGGCAATGAGCTGCACAGGTAGATTGTGTATGGTGTGAAGAAATGCTTCCTTTTGTTTGTTTTAAACCTGCCGCCTAATAATTTCATTGGGTGAGCCCAGTTGTGTGTTATGGCTAAATGACATTTCCCTGTTCATTTTCTCCAGCCCATTCCTGATTTTGTCATATCCCCCCCCTTGACATTTCTTTTCTAAACTGAACAGTCCCAGTTCTTTTAATCTCTCCTCTTACAGAAGCTGTTCCATACCCCTAATCATTTTTGTTGCCCTTCTCTGTACTTTTCCCAATTCTAATATATCTTTTTTTGAGATGGGACAACCAGAACTGCATGCAGTATTCAAGGTGTGGGTGTATCATGGATTTATTTAGTAGCATTATGATAATAAGATAGAAAATATTTATCCCTTTCCTAATAGCTCCTAACATTCTGTTAGCTTTTTAGACTGCTGCTATACATTGAACAGGTGTATTTAGAGAACCATCCATGATGACTCCAAGATCTCTCTCTTGCATGGTAACAGCTAACTTAGACCCCATAATTTTATATGGATAAATTGAGATTATGTCGTCCAATGTGCATTACTTTGCATTTATCAACATTGAATTTCATTTGCCATTTTGTTGCCCAGTCACCCAGTTTTGTGAGATCCCTTTGTAGCTCTTAGTTAAGTCCAAAGCTGACTTCAATCTTGAGTAATTTAGTGTCATCTGCAAACTTTGCCACCTCACTATTTGCCCCTTTTTCCAGATCATTTATGAATATGTTGAACAGCACTGGTCCCAGTACAAATCCTTGAGGTACACTACTATTTAGTTATCTCCCTTCTGAAAACTGACCATTTATTCCTACCCTTTGTTTCCTATCTTTTAACAGTTATTGATCCATTAAAGGACCTTCCCTCTTATCCCATGACTCCTTACTTTGCTTCAGAGCCTTTGGTGAGGGACTCTGTCAAGGCTTTCTGAAAGTCCAAGTGCACTATATCCACTGGATCATCGCTGTCAACATGCTCGCTGACTCCCGTCAAAGAATTCTAATAGATTGGTGAGGCATGGGTTCCCTTTACAAAAGCTGTGTTGACTCTTCCCCAACAAACCATGTTCATATATTTGCCTGATAATTCTGTAGTTTCAACCAGTTTGCCTGCTACTGAAGTTAGTCTTACTGGAGCCTTTTAAGAAAAACATTAATGTCACATTAGCTATGCTGCAGTCAGGGAATAATACAGAGGGTGATTTCAGCGAATGATTACATACTACAGTTAGTAGTTTTGCAATTTCATATTTGAGTTCCTTTAGAACTCTTGGGTGATATCTGTTTGCAGTCTTGGTCCTCATGGCTCAGACTGTAGAGCTACCTGAGAACACATGTGATGTTAGTGTAGGATACAATGGACAGATGTATAGTCCCTCCAGGAAGTAATTACAGCCCCGCCCCTCTGTTCTCTGAGAAGATTGCTTTCCCCTACAGGAATTGTACATAAAATCCCATCTCCTAGAGATGGAAAGGAACTGATTTCCTGACATTGTCCACAGCATAATTAGAAGCACAAACTCTGCAGCTTTACCAACGTCCCCTGATGCAAGCTGCAGGTGTCCAGGATTCCCCACTAGGGTTCTTCCGTTTTTATGGAATAATTCACAGACTACACCCTGGCCTCAGCATGTGCATAAGCCCTCTCAGCTGGCCTCTGCTTTCTGAAGGACCATGCTGCTCCTGGAGGTGCCAGCAGCCAGGGAGGCTGCTGCTCCTGGGACCCAGATGGATTCTGAGAGCAGATAGGCAAAGGTATGAAACCAACGCAAACGTCTCTACATTCTTTAAGTGGTGTGTTGGCTGAGTCACCAGGGTAGAGGGAGCAATTACAGATAAGAACTCTGCTGAGAATGATTTCTAGCATTGGTCTTTCCCCACAAAAGGTGCTGGGGAGATAACTAGTCTTTCTGGGTAACAAGGATGGAACACTGGTAAGACTGTTCTCTAGCAAAATGATACAAGAACAAATGATAAATTAAAAAGAAACACGTTCCCCCCAGTCACATGTGCCACATACAGGCACTCTGAAGGAACATAAGAATGCATCAACTAAGACGGATTAAAATAAATTGTTAGATTGGAGGGTAGCAAATGTTGCAGCTCTGTTTAAAAATGGTACTAAAAATGATCAGGGAATTACAGATCAATGGGTCATAGGTCTGTACCTGGTAAATTGACTGAAATGATAATTAAATAGAATAATAAACCAAGAAGATTATGGTACAATAGGGTCTAACCAGACAGGATTCTGCAAAGGAAAATGGTATCTTACTATTCTACCAGAATTCTTTGAATACATCAGTGATGATCTTTGAGGCAAGGCCTGTCTCTCACTGTGTGGCTGTGTAGTGCCCAGGACACCTGGGCACAGATTGCAGTTGAGGCCTTAGGCTTCCTCCACTTTGGTAATAGGAAATATAAATAACAGATAAAGGAGAATTGCTCAGTATCACTGGTTCACTTTGGCGAGGTCCCTCCGGAGAGGGTGTTATGGAAATTAAGCAGCAATGGAGTGAGAGACAAAGTTCTGTCATGGATCACAAACTGCCAAAGAGACAGAAAATGCAGCAGGCGTAAATGGTCCATTTCCATCCTAGCAAAAGGCTCTGTACTAGGACTGGTGTTTACGGTATTTTTTAGTGATTTAGAAATGGGGGGTGAGCAGGGAAGTGGCAACCGTTGCAGATGACACTGTGACAATCAGGGTCCAGACAACAACAAGGGAGGACAAGGACTCTGAACCCCAAAGAGTAAGCAATTGAATCAAGTGGTTGTATACAATGTTATTGTGTATACAAATATGTTGAGTAAGGTCTTTTATGAAAGCTTGTAATGTTCTGAACTTGATGGTCATTGATATGTAGATAGACACATAGAGATACAGATATATACACACACATAGAGGGTGGCTATGAATTATGTATTTATATGGAATAGTATGCTCATGACCAGTGCTATGACTTCAACTATTTCTCACAGCATGGAAGGGCTCCTCCCAAGCCCGGTGTTTACACAAAACTAACTTCACGTACCCACGCATTGTCCAGCCAGGAAAAGAAAGTGGTGGACCACTAGAGTTAATGGGAAAACACTGAAGGACATCAGAAAGGGAAGGCCAGCTTTCTGTGAAACACTAGATACCCCTCTAGGACAGAACTGCAAACCCGTTTAGAGTTGATAGGTAACTCAGAAAAGGAAATTTAGCTAATATAGAAGTATGAAGCCTGAGGTTGTCTTGGTTTATTTTCTGTGTAACCAGTGGGTGTTTTGCTTTTCCTTGTGAGTTCATCTCTGAATCAATGATTTTTCTATTACATGAACGTTGTTTATTTTTACCCCCAGCAGGTCTCTGTTTTCCAAATGGTGTGGACGGTCTATCCCAAAGTGAACTGATACCTTTTGAGAAGGTGACGACCCAGTCCCAACGTCTGATAGTTAAGAACTGGGGTAGACGTACTTGAGGATAATCTGGACTGGAACGGGTGTTGGTGTCACCTTGCAAGGAGTAACGAGGCTGGTGGAAGCCAAGGTGAGACTTTTATGCTCGTAGGCTGGCTACTGGTGTCAGGGCTCTGAGCCATAGCAACACAGCATTAAGGCACCCAAGGGTTCAGGGCAGGTGGTGACTGACCCCTTTCTTGGTCTGGATGATGCCAAAATTGTCAGTCACAAAATTATTTAAATTAGTTAAGATAGTGAAGACTAAGGGAGCCTTGAAGGGATTAACCCAACAAGGGGAATGGACAACCTGATGGCAGATGAAATTTGGTGCTCCATGTGCAGCAGCAGCAGGAACAAGCAAATAAAAAGTTGAGATGCACAAGGATGAAAAAGCCTCCTCTGGGATGCTGTGCTTAGTGCTAAGTCCCCCCATCTCAGCCCGGACATAGCAGGAATCAAGGGGCTCAGGCACAGGCAGAGAGAATCATTGGGCTGGAAAGCCCCCAGGCAGAGAGACTGAGAAGCTTGGGCCTGTCTCTATTAGAGAAGAGCCAAGAGGGGAGCTGATAAAGGGGCCTGGACAATGAATGGGCTGAAAAACTGCTGTTCTCCCTCTGTCCTGGCAGGAGAACCGGGGGTGTTTCAGGACATTGAGAGGGAGCACGTTTAAAGCTGAGACAGGAAACAATTTTTCACACAATGTGCAATTAGCCTCTGGAACTCACTTCCACAGGAAGTCATTGAGACCAGGAACTGAGCAGGATCCCCCAACGAATTACATGTATATATGGCTAATGAGCAGGGCCCTACCAAATTCATGGTCCATTTGGGTCAATTTCAAGGCCATAGGATTTTTAAAATCATTAAATTCATGATTTCAGCTATTTAAATCTAAAATTTCACAATGTTGTAATTGTAGGGATCCTGACTCAAAAAGGAGTTGGGGGGGTCACAAGGTTATTGTAGTGGGGGTGTGGTATTGCTACCCTTACTTTTGCGCTGCGCTGGCTGGGTGCTGCTTTCAGAGCTGAGAGCAGCAGCTGCAAGCCGGGAGCCCAGCTCTAAAGGCAGAGCCACCACCAGCAACAGCGCAGAAGTAAAGGTGGCATAGTATGGTATTGCCACCCCTACTTCTGTGCTGCTTCTGGCGGGGCGCTGCCTTCAGAGCTGGGTGCCAGGCTAACAGCCACTGCTCTCCAGCTGCAACTCCCTTTTGGGTCAGGACCCTTAATTTGAGAAACGCTGCTCTCCCCTGTGAAATCTGTACAGTATAGGGTAAATGCACACAAGAAACCAGATTTCATGGAAGGAAACAAGATTTCACGGTCTGAGATGTGTTTTTCATGACTGTGAATAAGATAGGGCACTACTAATGAGACTACCCAGAGTAAAAGACAAATATTTATTAAAAAGAGCTGCAGAAGGGATATCAACCCACCTGTCGCAGGGCATCAGCCAAGCCCGATATACTGAACTGGGAAGATGCTTTCCCTGGGGGCAATGTATCCCACTGCAGGAGTCATTGCACCTTCTGAAGCAGCTGGTACTTGCCCAGTCAGACAAGAGACTAGACTAGCTTGGGTCTAATCCAGCCTGACAGATCCTCTGCCCCGTTCCACCTGGTGTTGGTGTTACCAGGTTCAGACAGTGGCCAAGGCTAAAGTGAAGGTTTCACACGCAATCTCCACTGTCATACCCCTTTAACGTTCTGAAACTCCCCTTTGCAGCTGAATCTCCCTGCTGAGTCCATCCTAAAGGGAATATCTGGGGATTTAGGATGAGAATTCCTGCAGCTGGATTTAAGCTGGGGAGAGATGTCTCTTCAAGCAAGTAATTCGCTCTGCTTCTTGCTGAGTGGGTGACAGCCTCACAGAGCTGAGGTCTGGAACATAAAGAATAAAGTTGGGGTCTGGGGGAACCAGATTTTGGATTTCACAGGAAATCCCATAACTGAATTTTTTCCATTTTAAAACGGGTCAATCAAAACATTTAGATTAAATAACATTTTGTTCCAATTTTGACCTTTTAAAAAATGTTTCTCCAATCGAATTAACAATTGATTTCATTTTGAAAGTTCATTCTGAAATGTTACCTGCTGAGAGTGTTGAAATGGGACATTTCAGCATTATCATAACGCTCCCTTTCGAGAAGAGGGGGCTAATTGATCAAATTAACCAACATTACTTTTTTTGTCAAAGAACTGTAATGAAACCCTTCCGAGCAGCTCTGGTACAGAGCTCCTGGGGAGGACTGGGGCCTGGGCTGAGTGTGGAACAGTTGGGTTAAGTGTAAATGATGGCTGTTTTCAAGCTGTGTGTTTTCTGTGGACACTTTTGTTGCAGAGTGCTCTCAGTGCATGCTGCTCAGGAAATGCCCCCCGGCTCTTGTCCCCCTTTCTGCCTGGCCTTGAGCCCCTTCTCCCCTGCTTCAGTGGTGTGGTTGAATGTGGGATCGTTAAAGCATGTACTCAACTAACATTCAGAAAGCTCTCAGGATCCCAGCCCCAGAATGCAGGGGGGCCTCCTGAACCAGATGATTGCTCCATCCCACCTTGCCCCTCTTGGCCTGACCATGAGAGGCTGCCCAGTCTGCTCTGCTGCCCACTTAACAGAGCAATGTTTACAAGAAAGGCTCCCATGTGCAGCCCTTGAAATGCACGTGGCTTCCCAGTGTAATTAAGAGGCACCCCTAGGGAAGATTGTTGCTGTCTTTGAGTGAGTGACAGGGCTGCCCCTAGGGGATGGGATCCCCTGTGGTACCAAAGACTAACAGTTGTTCTGCGATCTCGAGGTTAACACTCTCCAGTGCGTGACAGCAAAGGGTGGCTTAGCCCCCGAGCACCAGCATTGGCTGCTATGTACCGGTTGGTCAGTGCTTTGCCTCTGTAGTGAGCCAGGGAGCACTCAGGATTCCTTGGTTAACATGTGCCCTTGGAATCGGAAGGACGAAGTGTTTTGTGCTATTGGAAGCATTTGTTTTTAGCAGGGACTGTCTGTGGGGATGACACTTCGCATGTGAACTACAAAAAGGCAGATGCCTGGTGTGTCTGTTTAGGCAACTGTTCAGTCTCCCACCCTAGTCCAGACTTGAGGACCAAGTCCCCTCTCTACCATGCTGACTGGCAGAGCTCCCATTGCTCCTTGGCACATGGCGATGCATGTAGAGATGGCACTGGGGTGTGTTCCTGTGCAGAGGGCATCCCTTCTGGGTGTTGTAGATAATTTGTGAACTTTGTGTTGGGCCAGGCTATAAATAAATACTGCCTTTTAAACTCAAAATCTTCAACAATAGCTTCTACCTCCTGACACAAACATCACCGATCCAGGAAATAACACCCTCTACCCTCCTCTGCTCTGCCAGCACTCCAGCCAGAGCTCCTGGGAAAGGGCACATGCTATTTCAGTATCTTCTGATGAAAGCAGCAGCAGAAATGCACAGGAGGGGGCTGCTGGAGGATTGTCTACTGAGCTAGCATGTCTGACTGTAGCTAGCATTAGTGTTTTGTGCCAGAACCTGTGTGCAAGTGACCAGTCCCCTGTCTTTTCTTCACAAATGTAGATACATGAACATTTAGTGGCCACTAACACTGTTGGCAGCTCTTCTTTTCCCCTGCCATCTAGAGAGTGTCAACCTTCTAGGGTGTGTAGCACCACAGTGAGCTCTGCACAAAGATTCTTACTCCCACTCCCATCTTATCAGCTTGACCTGCCTCAATACGTAAGATGAGTTAACCTGACTCCTTTGGGATGCAGCAGTACAGAGGGCACCTGACCTCCCCTATGTACCTTGGCATAAACTTGTAATGAAGCAATAATTTGCGTAGACGAGAGCCCATGGAATGGGGCAGGGGTGCTCTTGCTCCTCTTTGGTGCCACCTGGAGGCAGTGGTAAAAAAAAATCCTGTCCTTGAAGAGGGCTGAAGGACTCTGGAGCCCTGCAGCAGGAACAAGCCAGCCCCGGAAACAAGGTGGGATTCCTGGGGCTTTGTTTGGACCCTCCTTTCCCCCAAAAGGAGGTACCTTTCCCTGGGTTTGATGAGAAGACTGGACCCCAAATCATCTCGCCACATGCACCCACGAAGGCTCTCATCAGGGAGGAAACTGAGGCTGCAACTGCATCTCCACGCCAGGGAGAGGTAAGTGACTGTTCCATTCCTGTTCCTTAAGAGGCACTGGCTTACCATGTGCATTCCAGCATGAATGCATATGTAAGCAGAGTCAGGATGAGCTCTACCCTGACATCTGGTGGTGAATTATGGGGAGTGTGGAAAGAATTTCAGGGAGTGTGGAAAGGAATTTCAGGTATTTGCATTGGCACACCCACCCCACCTAGCATAGCCCACGGCAGCCTGGGATCGTTATTTTGACAGCTCTGGGATCCCCAATTTCTTTGTTATTGGGGCAGGAGGAATAAAGTGTTGTCATCCTGATTATGTGAATGAGGAACTATAAGACTGCTTTATGACAGAGATGACTCAACCTCAATTAAGTAGTATTTGCTAGACAAGGGACATGGATTCCAAAACCCAGTGAACTGAGAGAGGCTGGGGACTGGTGTGTGTACACCTGATGGTATAGGCCCCTTTTGAGGGTCTGAAACACCAATTGCACATCCTCCTCTCTCCACTGTTAAAGAGTAGAGCTAATTTTGATTCCATTAGGAGTCCATCTAGAGGCGGCTGAGCTGAATTTACATTGGGCCAATAGTGCACCAGCACCGGGGCTCCCCTACTACGAGCTGAAATCACTGAGTGCTGTGTTAACTAGTAGGGGAGCCTGAAGATCTATTGCTAAGCGGCTGGCAGAGCGGAGCAGTTTGCAGCAAGTTGGAGCAGCCCATGGAACAGTGAACAGAGTGGAGCGGTTTGTGGGGATGGCTGGCGTGGCTCATGGGTCAGTGGAGGAGCGGCACAGCTGGTGTAGTGGAGCTGGTCATGAGAGGGCTGCAGCAAAACTCCACGGAGAGGCGAAGCAGTGGGCCCTGGCCCATGTAAGGTGCCCCTTAACACTCTGTGTGGGCCCCCCGCCCCATTTCCACCCAGGCTAGGGGGATAAAACTCTGCAGATAAACTTTTGAACTCTGGGGTGGCACTGACCAAAGACTTTCGGGTTGTTGGACTTTGGGGTGATTGGACTTAAGACCCTAAGGGGGAAAGGACATTGCCAAACATACTTGGAGGTGGGTTTTTGCATATGGTTTGTGTTCTAATCTTGTTTGTGGTATTTCTCCAATGTGATGCCGCATTGTTTCCCTCCTTTATTAAAAGGATTTTGCTACACTCAGACTCCGTGCTTGCGAGAGGGGAAGTATTGCCTCCTAGAGGCGCTCGGGGGTGGGGTGGTATATCAGTGTCCCAGGTCACTGGGTGGGGGCTCGAGCCGGTTATCCATTGTGTTATTGAAACTGAACCCCTGGATACTGAACCCGGCCCTTGTTGCTGCCAACTCAGAGGTGCAGAAGGGTTACACATACTTTACCTCTGAGGCTCTGGGACATGGATCTGGTCCCTTGGGTGCAGAAATACCAGTCATTTAAGCAGTGGCTTTCACAGCTGTAATAAAGAACTGCTGTGGGGTGAATCCTTCCAAAAGATTCCTTTTCACAGGTATGGAGGAAGCTGACCCCCCAGCACCCGTACCCCATGGAGGGTTTCATTCTGGCAATGCAATGATGTTGCCTCGGTGTAGTTTGGCTAGTGGCTGATACTACTCAGTGGCCGTGTCTCAGTGCTTGACAATAGATGATACCCATTCGCTTTCTGGAGGGGAGCACCTGTCTGAGAGATGTCAGTGCAGCCTAGGAAAGTGGGTAATGGTCTTGTTGCGGAGGGGTACTCAGTTTGGTCCTGCTCTTGGGGGAACAAAAGGCCCCCATGGTTTTCCCAGGGCAGGGGTTACCCCTGGGATGCAGTAGGCTGCTCATTCCCTTGTCAGCAGGGTCAAATGAACAGCATGGAGCAGTCACCGGGCTGTTGTGTGAGCAGTTGCCCACTCTAGCTTGGCAGCTAAGGCAGTCCTTGAGTGTGCTTGCTCTGCTTTGATTGGCCCAGCCCCTTAGCTGCCCAGCTGGATATATGCCTCCCAGCACAGCTTCTTGAACACTCAGACATGACGAGACTAATATAATCAACTCTAAAGTGCAACAGGTAAGGAGACAAACTAATCAAATGGCCAATGAAATGACCCTGTGCAAACAAGACTGACCGTATTTCTCAGACTTCCCGTCTAGTGTCATCTAGGGCCTGCAGACTACGGCAGACAGAAGTTAGACTGCTAGGAATGAGGACTAATGGGGAACACACTTTCAGATGTGGGATCTAATTTTTTTGTCCACACTGAATCATGGGGACAAGCAGTAGAACGTAGATGTCAGCCTAGCTGGCTGCATCTGCCGCCTTGTGCCCACAATTGATTATGAGCACAAAATCAGAGGCCTGCTTGAGGCCCTTTTGAAAGTGGGGCTATCGAGTGATGCTGCTGATGTTTTATTGCCCACATATGGCTGGAAGACTGGCTAGGGACATTCTGCTACTTCGCTTTACAAAAGTGGCTCTATGGATTAGCTCGATGAACCCAACAGACAGTAGGAGATTATGCAGTGCTGTCAACTTGTCATGCCCTTTGGGGATTGCCACATAGTCCTGATGGAGCTAGATTCCAATGGGAAGTATGGGGGCTAAGCCCATGAGGCTGGTTTGAAGTATCATATGCTCTTAAACATTAGTATCAAATACCAGGACACAATTGTTATTTCAAACTGCAAATTTCCTTAACAAAAGAATAAAATTTTAAATTTTCCAGTTCTGTTTCTGGGAGGAAGATGGGAATGTTCAAGGCCCGACGACGGCCTATTGTTCCCATAATGCTGCTATGGCTTCCAGGTACAAGAAATTCCTGTTCCATGATCCTTGGGTGTCACCAATGTGCCAGGGCATCTTCTGAGACTTTCTAAGTGTCCCCAGCTCCTCGGGTCACAGGGGAGGTGGGCAGTATGTAGATGCTGGAGGTAAGACATTGAAAATAGCAATCCAGCTGTCTTAGTCCCCTTCTCCATCTGCTTCATATAAGCACCTTCCCTCTCTGCCCTTCTGCCAGTCAAATGGCATGGGGGCTCCCTCCACACCAGATGCAGTTGAGGCCAAACTACATGCAGCCTAACTTGAATTGTCTGGCCTCCATTCTACCTCTCTAGGAACTTGCTCTGTCATTGGTAGTTATGTATCCAGATGATGGTAGTGCTCACAATGGGCCAGTTACATTCCAAACAGATAAATCCCTCCCCAGAGAGCTCACAATTTAAGGTGACAAGCAACACATGAAGGGTGGGGAAGAGGAGTAAAACATGCAACCTATTTCTTTTCAAATAAGTATCAGTTCTGTCCCACAGATCTTTCAATTCACTCAGCTGGGAAGGAACGGTGGCCTCCCTTGACAGATGTGGTGTTGTGGGGCAATATAGGACACTGTCATTCAGACGACTATTGTAGCTGGTTTTATAACAGAGAAGGATTTAGCAAAATCTCCAGTTCTGTGTTACTGGGATTGTGAGCAGGGCAGATGGTTGGGTTTCTATTTGTGATGAAGTAAAGTCTTTCCTCTTAATTAGATCCAGTTTCCTCCTAGGGGGCAGTGGTTTTGAGCTGGGCCTTCTGTGATGCCTTAATTAAACCCTTCCCTGATTGTTGTCCAGTAATCAGACACTGGAGGTTTAACTCTTTTGCTAAAAGAGGCGCTGTCTCCTGCATTCAGACTATTCTCTCCCTCAATATCCCCCCTTCCCCCATCCATTTTGTGACCCAGGTTTTCTCTGCTGTGTCTGAAGCAAACGACAAGTCACTCACAGATTGCACCCATGTGTTTCCCAGGATTAATGTATCAAGCTGGAATCACTTGTTATGCAGCTTCCCACTCAGAAATGCATCTTCAAGGAGATCTGAATAAACTTCTGTGAAACCCTGTCACTGGTACTAGAAGAAGGTAAGAATAGCTATACCATAGTGTCCATTGCCAAATGCTTCAGAGGGAGTGAACAGTACAGGGCAATGTATCTGAATGATCCAGCTTCTGACAGTCAGGCCTAGGGACACCCAGAGCCTGATCCTCTTGGCTGATAGCCATTGATGGACCCATCCTTCAAAAACGTATCTAGTTCTTTTTTGAAAAGCCAGTTATATTTTTAGCCTTCACAACATCCCCTGGCAAGGAGTTCCACAGGTTGACTATGCGTTGTGTGAAGAAATACTTCCTTTTGTTTGTTTTAAACCTGCTGCCTTTTAATTTCATTGGGTGACATCTAATTCGTGCATTAAGGAGGAGTAAATAACACTTCACTATTCACTTTCTCCACCCAGTTTTGATTTTATAGACCTCTCTCATATCCCTCCGTTAGTCGTCTCTTTTCCGAGCTTGAAGTCGCTTTGTTCCCTTTCTCTGTAGTTTTTCTAATTCTAATATATCATTTTGAGATGGTGCAACCAGAACTGCACTCAGATTCAGGGTGTGGGCATACCAGGGATTTATATGGTGGCATTTTCCATCTTATTATTATCCCTTTCCTCACGGTTCCTAACATTGTGTTTAGTTATTTTGACTGCTGCTGCACATTGAGTGAATGATTTCAGAGAACTATCCACGATAACTCCAAGATCTCTCTCTCGAATGGTAACAGATAATTTAGACGCCATCATTTTATATGGATAGTCGGGATTGTGTTTTCCAATGTGCATTACTTTGCATTTATCAACATTGAATTTCATCTGCCATTTTGATGCCCAGTCACCTGGTTATGAAATCCCTTTGTAACTCTTCACAGTCAGCTTTGGACTTGACTGTCTTGAGCAATTTAGTGTCATCTGCACATTTTGCCGCCTCCCTGTTTACCCCTTTTTCCAGATCATTTATGAATATGTTGAATAGGACTGGTCCCAGAACAGACCCCTACAGGACACCACTATTTACCTCTCTCCATTCTGAAAACTGACCATCTATTCCTGCCCTTTGTTTCATAAAATCATAGAATATCAGGGTTGGAAGGGAACTCAGGAGGTATCTAGTCCAACCCCCTGCTCAGAGCAGGATCAACCCCAACTAAATCATCCCAGCCAGGGCTTTGTCAAGCCTGACCTTAAAAACCTCTAAGGAAGGAGATTCCACCATCTCCCTAGGTAACCCATTCCAGTGCTTCACCACCCTCCTAGTGAAAAAGTGTTTCCTAATATCCAACCTAAACCTCCCCCACTGCAACTTGAGACCATTACTCCTTGTTCTGTCATCGAAGTTAGGCTTACGCCTGTAACTGTCAGGAATCACCCTGGAACTTTTTAAAAAATCATTGTCACATTAGCTATGTTCAATAAAGAAAAAGTCAAAGTGCTCCACTTAGGAAGAAACATCAGTTTCACACATACAGAATGGGAAGAGTCTGCCGAGGAAGGAGTATGGGAGAAGAGATCTAGGGGTCATAGTGGACCACAAGCAATAGAGTCAACAGTGTGATACTGTTGCAAAAAAAAGCAAACGTGACTCTGGGATGCAATTAACAGGTGTGTTGTAAACAGACACGAGAATCATTCTTCCGCTAACTCTGCGCGGTAGGCCTCAACTGGAGGAGTGTTCCAGTTCTGGGCACCACATTCAAGAAAGATGTGGCGAAATGTGAGAGGGTCCAGAGAAGAGCAACAAGAATGATTAAAGGCTTGAGAACATGATCTGTGAAGGAAGGCTGAAAGAATTGGGTTTTGTTTAGTTGGAAAATAGAAGACTGAGAGGGGACATGAGAGCAGTTTCCAGGTATCTAAAAGGGTGTCATCAGGAGGGAGGGAGAAACTTGTTCACCTTAGCCTCTAATGATAGAACAAGAAGCAATGGCTTAAACTGAGCAAGGGATTTAGGTTGACAATTAGAAATATTTAACTGTCAGGGTAGTTAAAACAACTGAATTGCCTAGGGAGGTTGTGGAATCTCCATCTCTGGAGATATTTAAGAGTAGGTTAGATAAATGTCTATCAGGGATGGTCTAGATAGTATTTGGTCCTGCCATGAGGGCAGGGGACTGGACTCGATGACCTCTCGAGGTCCCTTCCAGTCCTAGAGTCTATGAATCTATGAATCCACCAGTCATCTGGTACAGAGGCTGATTTAAGTGATGTATTTCCTTGATTTCATATGAGTTCCTTGAGAATTCATGAGTGAATACCATCTGGTCCTGGTGACTTATTACTGTTTAATTTATCAGTTTGTTCCAAAACTTCCTCTAATGACACCTCAGTCAGCGACAGTTCCTCAGCTTTGTCACTTAAAGGGAATGGCTCAGGTGTGGGAATCTCCCTTTCATTCTCTGCAGTGAAAACCAATGGAAAGAATTAATTTAGCTTCTGTGCAATGGCCTTGTCTTCCTTGAATACTCCTTGCGCACCTCAATCATCCATGGGCCCACTGACCAGCAGGCTTCCTTCTTCTGATGTACTTAAAAACACTTTTTTGCTGTTAGCTTTTGAGTCTTTTGCTAGTTGGTCTTCAAATTCTTTTTTGACCTGCCTAATTATACTTTTGCACTTGACTTGCCAGAGTTTATGCTCCTTTCTACTTTCCTTAGTAGGGTTTCACTTCCAATTTTTAAAAGATGTCTTTTTGTCTCTAACTGCCTCTTTTACTTTGTTTAGCCATGGTGATTTTTTTTAATTGTTTATTATTTTTTTGGTCCTCTTACTGGTTGGTTATTTATTTGGTACATTTAGTTTGAGCCTTTATTATGATGTTTTTTAAAAGCTTCCATGCAGCTTGCAGGCATTTCACTCTTGTGACTGTTCCTTCTAATTTCCATTTAACTACTCTCCTCATTATTTCACTTTTTGAAGTTAAATGCTACTGTGGTGGGCTTCTTTAGTATTTTTCCCCCTAAAAGGATGTTTAATTTAATAACATTATGGTCGCTAGGACTGAGCAGTTCACATACACTCACCTCTTGAACCGGGTCCTGTGCACCACTCAGGACTAAATCAAGAATTGCTTCTCCCCTTGTGGGTTCCAGGACTAGCTGCTCCAAGAAGCCATCATTAAAGGTGTCTAGAAATTTTATCTCTGCATCCTGTCCTGAGTTGACATGCACCCAATCAAAATGGAGAAAGCTGAAATCTCTCACTATTATCGGACTTTCTGTTTTTGAAGCCTCTCTAATCTCCCTGACCATTTCACAGTCACCAGCACCATCCTGATCAGGTGGCTGGCAGTATATTCCTTCTGCTTTACTCTTTAAGCATGGGATTTCTATCCATAGAGATTCTATGGTGCAGTTTGATTCATTTAGCATTTTTACTATATTTGACTCTTTCACATATGGTGCCACTCCCCCACCAGTGCAACCTACTCTGTTATTCCTATGTATTTGGTATGCTGGTGTTACCGTGCCCCATTGATTATCATTGTTCCACCAAGTTTCTGTGATGCCTGTTATATCAATATCCTCATTTAACACCAGGCACTCAAATTCACCCATCTTATTATTTAAACTTCTTGCATTTGTATAGAAGTACTTATAAAATTGGTCAATATTCAGTTGTCTGCCTTCATGTGATATAACAGAATTGGACTCTTTTTCATTTGACTTTCTCTTCAGCTCCTACCTGCACATCTAGCACATCTATCCTCATCTCTTCACTATAATACAGAATATCCTCTTCCCTAAGGGGATCCAAACCATGTGCTCCTTTGCACCTGTTGGCTTTCCCTCAGCCCTTACTCCTCTATGACCACCTTAATTTTACATGCCAGCAGTTTGGTTCTGTTTTGGTTTAGGTGGAGACCATCCTTCTTGTCTAGGCTCCTCCATTCCCAAAAGGTTCCTCAGTTCCTAATAAAATTAAACCCCTTCTCCAAACACCATTGTTTCATTCATGCATTGAGACCCTGCAGTTCTGCCTGTCTAACTGGCCCTGCACATGGACCTGGAAGCATTTCAGAGAATGCTACCATGGAGGTCTTGGACTTGAATCTTTTACCTAGCAGCCAAAACTTGGCCTCCAGGATTTCTCTCCTACCTACCCCTATGTCATGTATCACAACACTGGCTGCACATACGTTTGTCTAGATGTCTCCAGAGATCCACAACCTTCACATCCAGCAGACAATTTATATCATGCGCTTCTCCTGGTCATCACAAACCAACTACCTAGATTTCTAATAATCAAATCCCCCATTGCTATTACCTGTCTCTTCCTAATAACAAGGATCCCCTCCCCGGAGAGCTACTATGACATCATCTGTAAGGAGGGTCCAAACTACGGGATAATTTTTCTCCACTCCAGCTTGATGTTCTCCTTCTCTGAGACTCTCCTCCTCCTCAACGGCACAGACTGAGGTGGGACCACTCTGCTGTGTCCTGGAAGGTCTTGCCTGTGTACCCATCTACCTCCCTCAGCAACTCCACTTCAAGCACTCTGGTCGCCAGAGCCTGAGTACTGGCTATGAGGGCCATGAGCTGCCCCCTGCTCACAGGGCAGGTACTCAGCCATGCGGCAGCCAGTGCAATGAGCTGGCTAGCCCATTGTCATGGAGTCACCGGGTGATGCTCTGGAACTGCTCCCCACAAAGCCAGGCAGGACTTTGGGGAGCCTCCTCTCCCTTGGAGCAGACTTGTTCAGGGCAAGAAGCTCACACGTCTTCAACCTCCTGGTCTCTCCTTGAGACATTTCAGCCATCCTCTGCCCCTTGCCGTGCTCTTCCCCACGATGTACTGCCCCAGTGAGATCCACTTTGCAGTCAGACGTGACTCTCAGCTAGCAGTAACACAGAGGTTTATTCGATAACGGACACAGTCTAAAACAGAGCTTGTAGTACCGCGAGCCGGACCCTTCGCCGGGTCCATTCTGGGGGCAGTGAGCCAGACCCCCACATCGCACTTCCCCTCCTCGTCCGCCAGCAGCTGCAGACTAACACCCCCCTCCAGCCCTTCCTTTCTGTCTCAGCCCCTTCCTGGGCCAGAGGTCACCTGATCCCTTTGTCTCCAACCCTTCAGCTGACCTTTGCAGAGAGGGTCCAGGCCATTAGTTCTAGGAGACAGAGTGCCAGGCATTTAGGTGCACTGGCCCTTTGCTCTGCAGCAAGCACACACCCTTATTCCACCACCTAGATATTAACAACTGCATAGGGACACTGAGGCACCAACACAGTATTCAAGCAAACATTAAGAACATTCCCAGTTCGGCACATCTCTCCCCGCTCTTCGAGACCAAACTAGCAGAGGTCACTTTAGCCAGTGACCCTGGGAAGTTCGAACCCACCAACGTTCCCGTGGATGCCCCAGCATCTCTCCCATTCCTTGGTGTGAGTTACACCAGGACAGTCCAGTCTCACACCTCCCTTAGGTCGGTGTGTGCTGATGGCACTCGCAGGCCGCATGTGGAAGTTTATGCAGCCCGAACCCTTTTGCACCCCAATACCCCTGGAGTTCAAACTGGATGGGGTCTTCTCCCAGCACCTTCGTCTCGCTTTGGGCTCTCTTGGTTAAGAGCCCCATCTTGGCCTTGGCCAGCTCTGGCGCTTGGGCAGCCGCTCCCCACCTTGTGGCCCGGATACAACACCCTCTGCCGTCCCCACCTTACACTTTCCAGCTTTTACCGTCAGTCCCACCTCCCTGAGGCAGCCCAGCCCCCTCTTCACCTGAGACACCTGTTCCTCCCAGGTCTGGCTAAAGATGCACATGTTATCAGTGTCTGCCAGGGCCAAGTTCTCCACCCCCTCTGCTTGTCTAGAATCTCCCCAGGCCTAGGCATGGGGTAGGCATCAGACACCGTGATGGCTTTAAGCTTCCCAAGGTCCCCACTAAACCAGATCATCCCATCTTCCTGGGGGACCAGCCCTACGGGTGAGGCCCATTGGCTGTTGAATGGCTGGATCACATCTAAAGCCAGCAGGTCCTTGACCTCTCTCTCCAGGATCTGGGTTGCTTTCCCAGTGACTCTGAATGGGAAACACCTGATGGGGGGATTGGCTCCCACCTCAGGGAAGAGATCCACCAGGGGTTTTCCCCCCTTCTCCTCCCAATCCTCCCTTTTTAGGTCCAGGGGTCCCCTCACTCTCCTTCCATACAGCAGCTCAAACGGGAAGAACCCGGTAGATTCCTGAGGCACCACCAGCTGCCTCCTGATTCCCCCCAGTTCTACTGGTACAGGAATCCTGGTACAGGAATCCCTTCTCCTGCAGGACTCTGCCCCTGCAGCCTTCCCCAAGGGGGTTTGCAGCACTGTGGCCAGCAAGTTCCCTCTGTTTCTCCAAGGAGGGATCCCTCTGCAACTCGGTCTGGGATTCAGCTGCTGGGGCAGGGAGTGGGACCTGCTCCCTCTCTCTGGCTGGGCCTGGGGTCACAGTCCCCCTGAGCTCTGTCCCTGGTAACTCCCTCCCTGCTGAGTAATCACTTCCCAGCAGCACGTCTGGACCAGGCAAATGTGGATGGCAGCCGACCTGCCCTGCCTGGGTGTCCCCCCACTCAGCTGGGGTCTCAGCTCCCCCCATGCTCAGCGCTGCCGTTGCTGTCCCAGTAAGGGCAGGCAGCGAGCTCCTTGCTTTGGTCACAGCATCAGAGCCAGCATGAGCCCCCTCTTCGGTGTGCAGGGGGGCAGGGAGCATCTCTCCCTCCCACTCAGCCCCAGGGGGCTGGTTACAGGTAGGCAGGTATCCTGAGCCCAGCAGCCCCTCCCCGCTGCCAACCAGGTCATTTGCATTTTCACTGACCATTTCCGTCTTACCCAATTGGTTCCCTGGATTTGAATTCAAACCCTCGGCTGTTACAGGAGCAGGGCCTGGATCCTCTCCCAAGGGGAGACAGTCACCCCCCAACAGGGCCTCATGGCCAATATCCTGGAGAACCCCAATGACCAGCCAGCCCGACCCCTCCTGGGTCTGCACAGGGATCTGGGCCACAGGCAGAGTGAGGGGCTTCACCCCAGAGACCTTCACCCAGGTCCCACAGCCCCTCAGCATCTGCAGCTGCACCACCACAGTTCTCTCTGTCCTCAGGTCTTGCCACCCCAGGCGTGTTTTCCCACTGACCCCTGGGCAGCCCCCTATGTGTCTCCGCTCCACCATTGCCAGTCCATCCTGCTGTTGCTTCTCCTGGAGAGGAGAGAGCAGAGGCTGAGTCCACAGGGCCTTCATGCAGCTGGAGGGCCTGGCCCCATGGAATGGGGATATAGCCAGGCCTGAAAACAGTGGTCCAAATTCTGCTTTTTGTGTCAGCTTTTACTCAGCCTCTGCTGGGTTGAGAGGAGGGAAGCTATCTGCCCAGGCCCCTGCTGGATAGGGCTGGCCTGTCACACCAGTGCCTGGACCATGCAGGATCGGAGTGGGCTGTCTCAGGAGGGCCTGGGTCCCTGTGGGTGTGAGTAGACTGTCTCAGCAGGGCCTGACCCCTGAAGGGTGTGGGTTATCTCACCAGTGCCTGGACCCCTGCAAGGTCAGGGTGGGATAGGGCTGTCTTGGCAGGGCCTGGCCCCTGCAGGGTCACCTCGGGCTGGCGTTTGGGTCACCATTCATTGCTGTAGAAATGTATTGATTCTGTATCCTTGCCTTGGGTAGGGGACAGGCACTGCAGGAAGGGGCTCACTGTGCACAGTGGCTGGGGGCAAGGCATGGTGTCTGGCAACAGGGAGGGTGGGCCTGGGATGGGGGAGGGAGCAGCTGCCCCCACCCCACACTGGGTCCTTCCCACCTTGCGGGCTGAAGGGCCATGTCAGGAGCCAGAACCTCCTACTGTGCACTGGACCCCCTGTGCACCCGGCCTCCAGGCCCAGCTGGCCTGGCTCTCTGCCACTCCAGCTGGGAGTGCCCAGGGTGCAGGAATGCCGCGGTCTGAATGGGAGGGTGGGATTTCCCTGCTCTGGCTTTTGGGAGCCAGGCAGGCCCCTGTCTGGAGCTGTAGGCAGTGAGGCCAGCTCCCCCACCCGGTAGCACTCCAGGCAGCTGCAGGGCACCCAGCCCTGGGGATGGCAACTCCAATCCCTGTGGCTGAGCTCGGCCACTTGTCCAGGACTCAGGCTCTGGGCAACCTGGGCAGGTGAGTGTGACTCTCAAAGTAGTTAGCGCAGTGCTCCAGGGCGGAGTCCTGGGACAGACTGGACTGACCCACCTGCCCTGGCTGCAATGGTAGCTGGATCTGGGTGTGCCCAGGGCACCGTGTAACCCTGAAACCAGCCCTTGCTCTGAGGGACCCCCGACAGCGAGCCGGACTGAACCCCAGGGCGCTGCACCCTGCCCTGCCGGCACAAGCGCTGGAGCCGTGCCGGGTGCAGCCTCGGAGCCCCTTGCCCCAGGGCCACCCGGGCCTGCTCGGGACCCTCCCGCACGTCTCTCGCCCTCTGCCCTGGGAGCTGCTGCTCCTCCGTCCCGGGGCTGCAGCCTGGGTCGCCCGGCGCCACAGAGCGAGTCCCCGAGAGCCCCGGGCCGAGGCGTGACCCGACGGGGCGAGCCGCGGCCGCCTACCCGCCAGCAGCTGCATCCAGGCGCATATCTTGTAGACCGTGGCGGTGTTGCAGAAGAAGAAGAGCGCGAAGCAGGTGATGCAGCCCAGGATCAGCACCATGGAGAGCAGCACGAAGAAGGAGGCCGCCTTGAAGGCGCCCGAGGGGATGGTGCTGAAGTCGGCGAAGGAGCCGCGGCAGGCGAGCTCGCGGCTGGCCAGCCCGTTGCCCACGCAGTAGTGGAAGAGGCCGAAGTAGCCCGGCTTGGGCGTGTTGACGCTGTCCCCGATCCAGTAGGGCTGGATGAAAACCACCACGTTGATGATGGCGAAGCAGATGGTGAAGATGGCCCAGAGCACCCCGATGGCCCGCGAGTTCCGCATGTAGTTGTCATGGTAGAGCTTGGAGGCCTCCTGCGAGGGCAGCATCGTGCCGGGCCGGGGGCTGAGAGGGGGCCGGGGTGCGCGGGGTAGGCGGGGCCGGGGCGCAAGGCGGGATGCGCGGGCTGGGGGCGGCGGGGTGGCCGGGCGCAGGGGCTGGGTGCGCGGGCTGGGGCGCAGGGGCCACGGGGGCGCGCGGCTGGGCGCGACGGGGTGGCGCGGGGAGGTGGCGCAGGGGCCGGAGTGCGGGGCTGGGGGCGCAGGGGCCGGGGCGCTGCGGTGTGCGCGGAGCTGGGGGGCGGGTGCGCGGGGCCGGGGTGCGCGGGCTGGGGAGAGGGCCGGGGTGCGCTGGGCTGGGGGCGCAGGGCCCGGGGCGCCCGATGTCGCGGAGCTGGGGGGCGGGGTGCGTCTGGGCCGGGGCGCGCGGGCTGGGGGCGCGGGTGCGCGGGGGAGGGGCGCAGGGCCGAGTGCGCGGGGCTGGGGGCGCAGGGCCGGGGCGCGCGGTGTTGGTGACTGAGGTTTTTTTTATTTTTTTGTTTTTTTCTTGGTAGCGGTTTTTTTTTTGGGGAGCGTTTTTGTAGTTGCTTTTTTTTTTTTTTTGATTTATGTTTTTTTTTGTTTTTCTGCGCGAGCCCCGGGGGGCGGGGTGCGCGGGCGGGGGCGCGGGCTGGGGCGCCACAGCTGGCAGCCGCAGCGCAGCAGCAGCTAGGCGGAGAGGAGATGCCCCGGGAGGGGCTCCTGTGCGAAGGCTGAGCCCGGGGGGTGGCCTGCGAGGGGCCAGGCCATGGGGGGGGCCTGCGGGCGGGGAGCCCTAGACGCGCCCGCTCGCTCCCACCGGCTGCAGCCGCCGCGACTCCATCTTTGCTGCCGCCTCCCTGCTCCTGTGCGCCGCGCGCTCCGGCGGCGGGGCGCGCTCCCGCGGCAATGCAGATTGGGGAGCGGGAGGGAGGCCCGAGCTCTGCGCCAGTCCCGGGGGGCCGGGGCTGTTCCTCGCAGGGTCACAGCGCCCAGACCGGCGCCCCCAGCTAGGCGGGGACGGGCACGGGTCCTTCAGTGGGAGTGGAGAGAAGGGGCTCGTTGGGGGGGGGGAGCCATTCCCCCTGCGCTCTGCCCCCCCACAGGAACCCCGGGTCTGGGCTGGGGATTCCCCTGCCGGGAAAGCCCAGTGGGGGGTGGGGAGCTCCAGACCATGGGGAGGGGCCAGAAGGAGCCCAGAAATCCTCTCCTGGGGGGCCGAAGGGAGCTGCTTCTGCCCAGGGTGCAGGGTCTGAGCCTTCCCCTCCCCCTCACCCCCCACTGCCCTGCCTGCAGGCTTGGGGTGCCAGGGAGGCACTGTCTTGTGGAGAGCTCAGGTCAGCCAGGCCCCCTGCTGCTGGGGGCAGGACCCCCAGGCAGATGAGGCCTGGCTAGGGGGGCAGGCTTTGGTGAGCGCTGGGGATCCCTCCCCTCCAGGCTGAGCCAGGCCTGCCTATGCCGGGGATCCCCTGCACAGCCATGTGCTGCAGGAATGTGTCGGGGCCACAGGGGCCTGTGCCCTGCCCTCAGTGCTGGCCCCAGGGCCCCAGTGCAGTGCTGGTAGGGGGCATGTGGCAGGAGCGGCCACCTTTAAACTGCCACTAAGCTTGGAGGTCCTGACTACCCAGAGCCGCCGCCAGCCTGGTTCTTCCTGAGTTGCAGCATTGTTCTTTGCATCCTACTTTGGCACCCTGCCCTGCTGCTAAAAGCTGTCACCTGCTGGCGTCTCCCTTTCACTGTCTGGCTGCTGCCCCGTACTCAGTGGTGGGAAGCCCATGGGAAGCAGAGGTACCAGCCCAGGCCACCTGCAGGCCTTGGTCTGTGATGGGAACTGGAGTCATGGGGTCAGGTGCCCAGACAGCCAGGGCAGGAGGATCTTGTGCCGGGCTGGCTTTAGGAAGTGCGGGCCCCAGTTCAAACAGTTTCGATGAGGCCCCGGCAGGGATGACTAAAAAAAAAAAAACACGTAAAAAAACACGTGGGGCTTGTACTCACTGGGCGGTGCTCCAAGTCTTTGGCGGCACTTAGGCGGTGGGTCGTTCACTCACTCCAGGTCTTCAGTGGCGCTCAAGGACCCACCGCCGACGTGCCGCCGAAGACCCAGAGCAAGCGAAGGACCTGCTGCCAAAGTGCTGCTGAAGACACAGAGCACCGCCAGGTGAGTAAAAATTTAAAAGGCGCCTCTAGCCAGGGAAGAGATTCTCACTGGGTGCGGGGCCCAATTTGGGGAAATTGGTGGAATAGGCCTAAAGCCAGCCCTGCTCTGGTGGAGCCTTGCCTGATGTTCCAGCAACCCTCCCCCAGGGGAGTCTCAAGCACCCCCCTGCCCAGGAGCCTCCTGGCCACTGAATAAAATGGTCTTCTTGGCTGAATCACAAGTCCTAACCGGACTGGCTGGAGCACAGAGAAATGGAGGTATAGCTGGGAGCTCCATTACTGTCCTTTCAGGAGACTGCCAGAAGCTGCAGTGCAGGGGGCAGCATTGCTCTATTTCCTGGCGCGGGAAAGGCAAAGGGGCTGCAGGTGGTGGAGTAGGACTTGACCCTCTTGGATTTGTTTCATTCTTATTGCGTGAGCCGAGCTGTGGGTCGTGCACCTGGCCTGGTTCAAACCGAACTGGGTCAGTTCCTGGGGGGCGGATCCGCCAATGGCTATTAGCCAGGATAGGCAGGGAGGGAACCCCATGCGCTGGCTGTTCACCTCCAACTGCCAGGGTTGCCAAGCATCTGGTATTCAACCGGAAAATCTGGTCAAACAGAGACTGCTGACCGGGCCATTAAAAGTCCACCCTGAACCCCCTTCCTCACCCCAGTCCACTGACCCAGCCTCAAGTCCACTCTTGCACCCAAACTCCCTCCTGGAACCCACCCCCCATACCCTGAGCCCTAGCCCTGAGCCCCCTTCTGCACCCCAAACCCCTCATCCATGGCTCCACCCCAGATCCCACACCCGCAGCCAGAGCCCTCACCCACCCGACCCCCTGCCCCACCCCGAAGTCCCTTCCTTAACCCCTGGATAAATAAAGTGGGGGGATAGCTCCCTTTGATGGACTCCCAACCAGCCAGCTATAAAATCCCTCTTGGTAGCCGTTCTCTACTTGCTTTACCAAGAATTAAAAAGTCCCCCAGGTAAAGAAAAAGAAGTGGCCACCTGACCAAAAGAGCCAATGGGAAGATAAAACTTTTTAAAATGGGGAAATAAACTTTCCCTTTGTCTATTGCTCTCTGGACTGGAGGGACCGAGCAGCCATGCTGTAAGCAGCTTAAGCCAGGTATGATCATAAATCACCAGATCATGCCTAGAACTCCAGACATGGAAGTAGATCAGAATGTTTAGCTAGATGTGATCAGGTTTATTTTCTTTATTTTGACTTGTTGATCTCCTTTCTGCTTTTGTTTGCTTGTAATCTTGAAGCTGAACCCCTAAAAAAGCTGATTTGTGTTCTTAATGTTTATAATTGCTTCTTTTAAGATCTAGCAAAGCCTAAGTTCCAGGTGTATTTTTTCCTTTTTGTTTTTAATAAAATTTACCTTTTTTAAGCACAGGATTGGATTTTTGGTGTCCTAAGAGGTTGGTGCATGTTGTTTGATTAGCTGGTAGCCACGGCTAATTTCTTTTGTTTTCTTTCTCAGCTCTTCCCTGGAGGGGGGTGAAAGGGCTTGAGGGTACCCCACAGGGAGGCATTCCCAAGTGCTCCTTCCTAGGTTCAAAGGGTTGGGGTTTTTTTGCATTTGGGTGGTGGTAGCGTTTACCAAGCCAAGGTCAGAGAAAAGCTGTAACCTTGGGAGTGTAATACAAGCCTGGAGTGACCAGTATTATTTTTTAGAATTCTTGTGGGCCTTCACTTCTGCACTCAGAGTGACAGAGTGAGGATTCAGCCTTGACAACCCCAAACCCCTCATCCATTGCTCCACCCCAGAGCCCAGAATCCCAGCCAGAGCCCACACCCCCTCCTACACTCTGGACCCTTTGTCCCCAACCCCCTCATCCCTGGCCCCACCCCAGAGCCTGCACACCGCCAGCCAGAGTCTTCACCCCCTGCCCAGCCCCCTGCCCCCGCCCGGAGCCCACTCCTGCACCCTGAACCACTCATTTCTGGCCCCACCTGGAGCCTGAATCCCCAGCACAGATCCCATACCCACACCTCAGCCACCTGCCCCAGCCTGAAACCCTTGCCTGCACCCCAAATCCCTCATCTCTGGCCCCACCCCAGAGTCCATACCCCAAGCTGAAGCCCTCACCCACCTCCAGCACCTCAATCTCCTGCCCCAGCCCAGTGAAAGTGAGTGAGGGTGGGTAGAGTGAGTGGGGATGGGGCCTCGAAGGAGTGGGGCAGGGTGAGGGCATGGGCAGGGCAGGGGTGTTCGGTTTTGTGCAACTAGAACGTTGGCAACCCCACCGACAGTCAGAAGCTGGGAATGGGCGACAGGGGATGGACCACTTGGTGATTCCCTGTTCTGTTCATTCCCTCTGGGGCACCTGGCATTGGCCACTGTTGGCAGACAGGACGCTGGGCTGGGTGGACCTTTGGTCTGACCCAGTCTGGCCGTTCTCATGTTCTAATGAAATGCCCGCTTGTACTGCTCCAGTCCGAGTATCACTCTGTGTCTGTCCCCGGTGTACACTGTGTGAGGGCAGCCAGGGCTGCCAGGTGGCATCTGTCACAAAGGGGAAATACGCAGCCCAGGATCAGGGTAGCACTGTTCAATCCTGGTCTTTCCCACTCTTCGTGGGCAAGGAGGGAGTCAGCCACATGAACCCCTCTGCGAGCTCCACACAATCTCCTGTCACTCTTGGCTGTGGATCGATCCTCCCAGGCCATTCACACAGCTCTCACTGCCAAATCTGACCCTATGATCTTAATCTTGTCTGACATCTTTTAATTACAAATGATACAAAGCTAAAACAGGCACCGAAAGGGCCCATGGACAATGGGGAGTCCTTGCTCGGAGGCTTGGCAGTGCATGTTCGTTGGTTAGTTTGGATTCTGTGTAAGGAGGGGCCTGTCTTCCCCTGGTTTCTGTCAGTGTTTTGTGTTTTATTTTCTGTATAAAGTACTTTACTTTGCAGTGGTTTCAATTTGTTTAAATATTCCTGCTGTTTGGATGGACTCAAGTGTTTGGGCTAAAGCAGCTGGAAATCCCCACTGGGTGAGCATGGTCAGTGACACGAAACATTCAGCTCACATCACCCGAGCGTGTCTCCATTCGCTCTGCTATGTACAGCAGAGGAGCCTTTGTTAAGCTCTCAGCAGAGCTATTTATATACTGACTGTGTTCTGAGTGAGAGTCCTTCCACAATCTGCCTACGCTAAAAGGGAACGAGCCAACCCCTCCTGACTTACCCATCCCTGAGACTAGAACCACAGTCCCCTTATAACCACAGCAGCTACACATTCCCAGTGGTCTCACAGTCCCTGGGGAAAGTCCCTCCCTTGCCAGGCAGGGAGAGTCAGAAACTGGTCGAGGAGCCTGTCCGTGGAGGAGGCTGGAAATCTGTGCAGGGAGACAGGAGCTCAGAGTCTGACACTCTCCATGGCATATGCGACCTGTCTCAACTCACATGATTCCATTTGGTCTCCCTAAAGCCTTGCTGCTGTTTCAGTTGAATACAGGATTCTTGCACAATGCTGCCTGTTCTGAACTGCGGTGAGAGGCTGAGCAGCTGCCATTTTTCCAAATGGCGTTTGGAGGGTTGGCCAGCGGCATTTCTCCTGGACACAGAGTCTCCTGTTTGAGGGGGCACATGTGTCTCAGGGGGGCTTCTGTTTGGCATTTCCCATGATTTCTTGAATTCCACATTTACCTTTTTTATTTTGTCTTTATAACCCTTGCTAGGGCATTACCCTCCTGCAGAAAGGGGAATAATTAGCCAATACTGATGCTGTCTCCTCACACTCCCATTATGAAAGCAGGAAAGTGACCAGAAATATTTAGGGGAGAGCTCAGAATGAGTCACAAAGTCTAATGGAATCTGTGGAGAAATTTTCTCTAACACCAGTAGAATAGTTGTTTAAAATGTTAGCGTGACAAAATGCTCATCGTGTCCCTGTGTCAGTGGCCAGAGGTCTGGCTTGGGGACTGGGAATGTGCTGCCACTGGAAAGGGAATTCCCTGGGTTAGCAATGGGGTCTCAGGTTTGCCACTCCTGTGGTTGTTCTATCTATGTTGCTGGGTTCCTTTCTGCTTGATGAGGACGATAGAAATGAAGTAACTGGAATTTCTGTCATGTTACAGGGTGCTTAGAAGTTCTGGATCAAGTGGGGAGTGTTGCTTGTGACCCCCAAGTGCGTATGCATTAGTATTAGTCTGTATTTACATGATCACATGCTAGGTTTGGCACAGGGCATCAGCCCAGTCAGTGCACAGGGCAAGTGGTGCTCCCTCAATGGGTGACTAGTCCATATTTCTCTTTATGCTTCTCATTCAGTGTGTGGCCCTCAGGCCATGTGTGCTGCACACATACAAATCCTCGGCTGAACACAGAATTACTACTTTCCTCCTGGCCATTTCGATGGGGCTCCTCGCTGCAGGGTCCGAGAATCTTGTCCCAACGCCCCCAGGAGGTAGGGTGACGTTATTCCCATTTTACAAAGGAGAACTGAGGCACAGGGAGATGAAGGCCAAAATGTCCAGTAATTTTGAGTGCCGATTCAAGACAGCTAAAACTTCACTTGACAGACCACTTAGCACTTTATATGTTCAGACTCTAAGACTAAATTCTGACACTTAAAAATGTACATTTGGTCTGTGTTAAATTGAAGCCCGGCCATTCAAACAATCAATGATAAATTCCAATAATTCAACTGATGGTGTTCTAGAAGAACTCTGAAAATCTCATGGACAGACCGAGGAACCAATGACAGCTCATTGAGGACGACTGGAGCTCAGCAAACGCTAGTCAGGTCTGAGTGAAAGAGATTTGAGTGGCACGGCACAGCTGACAAGGTTCGAGGGCAATGCATGTTGATGGACATTGGAGGGAAAAGTTGATGGCAGAAAAAGAATTTCTGGGGTGAATCATAAGAACTGTTTACCCACAGAAAGACTAGCAGAATGGGCTACTGTTGCAGGGAGAGCAACGATTTGGGGTTCGTTTGCCCGATGTGCGTATCCCCAAATAACCACACCGGAGTGGAGAAGCTAGTATTACTTTATTTGAGCTCAAATAAGGTGCACGGAGATGCAACTCTCAAATCATGCACGAGACACTATTCTCGTTGCCTTGTCTCTTTTATACCCTACTTGTTTACACAAGTGTTCATAGGTACCATCATTCATTATTTACAGTTCATTAACAACAGGATCTTTCAATTAACTATATCCTTTACTTAAACTATTAACCTGCCTTCTGATTAATAACGCTAATGACATGCTATACCATAAACAAAAGAACAAAGGAAGATGATAAATGATTTCATGTACCTATTCTAATTGGAAAAACAACCTATTGATCATCCCTAGTTCATTCGGGGGTAGTGGCAGGCCTGAGAACATAAACTTTTGACCTTACGCCATATTGCCAATTACTTGGAGGCTTGCCCCTCTCCCCAACACTACCATGGGGGCAAGCAAACCTCTCTGTGACAGGGGTTCTGGGTCAGAAGGTGACTATCGGTCACTCAAATCCCCGCCAATATAGGTTACTTGGGGTCTAAACAGAGGCTCAGTTAACAAGTGGCGCCACAGCTGAAGGGCTGATTAGAGGGGAGCAACCCCAGCAGCTGGGAGCAGAAAGGAAGGAAGCCAGCGGGCAGGGGAGGGAGGAAGGAAGGCAGAGCTGACTGCTAGTGCTGCTTCTTGCCCCCTAGGAGCAAGAGGACAGCTGGCTGGGACCTGTAAATATCACTGCAGCCAATGGCCTGCTGGTGCTGGAGTGAGTGTGGCAAGGAAAGACTCTCAGAGGGCCACTCCCGTGCCGCTCCAGTCATGCAGACACAACAAGAGTCAGGAATAGAACCCAGAAGGCCTAACTCCCAGACCCCTGATCCCACAGCTGCCTAGAACCCAGCCGTTCCAACTCCCAGACTCGCTCAACTGGCCATTATTCCCAGTAAGGTGACTGCAGCAGCAGCAGAGGTGTGACTGTCACAATGTCAGATGAATTCACACTCCGAGTTAGAGGATGCAAGTCAAAGGAATGGTGCACAGGCCTTGTTAGGTTTGGCTGACAGCTGTACAGTACTTGTATGTGCTGGGAGTGAGGGAACGGGGAGCGGTGGCCCAGAAGCGGTGAGTGACCAGGAAGGACTTGTAGGAGATGAGCATGGTTGCAGGGGTATCATGAGAAAAGGCACAGGAAGCTGGGGAAGGGCCAGAGTCTCGGTTGTCCTGTGCCTTGCGCTGTCATTGCTAGCCAGTGGGAATGGCACTTTCCCACCAACCTGCCCTTTTCTACGCAGAGTGACTGAGCTGGTGGGAGATGGGAGAGCACGGCGTGAGGGTGGCCTTATGCAGAGCCATGGGTGGCATCTGGCTCCTGAGAGCTGCACCCATGAGTGCCCACCATAAGCCTGGGTAGACTGGCTGATTTAATGGAGGAAAGAGAAGCCCTAGCCCCACCCGATGGCTAAATTCAGCATCCAGGTTTGAGAGGGGCAGGAACGACTTGCTACCAGAGGCAGGAGTCTGCACATTGAGCAAATTCTGCAAGGTCCCACCTGCTTCACACAGGCTCCAAAATATGACCTGCCAGATTCTCACTTTCACTGTGGCCCTGCTCTGGGACTTTAACACAACTGTAAATTACATTGGCTCTGCCACAGCAACATAAAGGGCCCACCACATGAAAATCAGGTCCCGGGCGTTCTGCAGCACCTACATGGAGTGGGCAGCAAGTGCTATTGTGATGTGGCCACGGTCAGGGGCTGCAGGCGGTGCCACCATGGGGCACAGCCTGCACAGACAGCAGGAGGGAAGGGGAGAGGGAAGTGCAGGTAAGAGCTGAGAAAGGGAGAAGGCTCCGGACGGGAGTGGAGCGCAAAGTCCCTGAGCCTTCTCCACCATCTTCCAGACCCAGAACTTCGGACTGGAAGAAATCCTCCCGCTCCCAGGCTGTGTGCGCTGTGATAGCAGGTTCGTGAGGGTCGTGTGTGTGTCTGGGCAAGCCAGCTGGGAACAATGAAGCAACTAGTTCTAGAACCCTTAAGATATTCCCAGGTACCTGAACACCCTGGCTGTGGAGAGGGGACCCCACTGTGCCCTGGAAGAGACAGACGGTGGGGATTGGCCTGTGTGTAATGGCAGGCTTGACTGCTGCTTGACTGACCTGGTTCCCAGGTAGCATGACTGCTCGCCAAGGGGGCACATGGGAACCCACGGGAGGCAGTAGCCATGTGGGACAGTCTGTGGTTGGTTATTCAGCCCATTTACCATGCTCTCCCTGCACCCCTTGGATGAGCCAGACCTCAGCACACACAGGGTCACCCACTCAGCAGTGTGTTTCTGTGCAACGGGAAACCCCTGTGTTGAGCCGATTAACAATCAAAGGATCTAAACAATGGTTGTTTTTGAAAAGCATCTTATTTCACCTTCACACAGTAGTCCCTGCAGTTCGAGCTGAACCTATCCCACTCCACCCTTGCCAGGGCACAAGGCAAGGTCTGGCAAGATCCTGTGATGCTGGCTGGGTATTAGCATGATGGGGTTAAGGGAATCATGGATGGAGATATCCTGTTAAACACGGCGGAGGACCTGAAACGTGCCTCAGCTGGGCTGTGATAAAGAGGAGGCTGCAGGATTCCCCAGGGACTCAGCCTTAGCCAGCATGAATAATCCCCAGTCAGCACCATTGGGCATTGGAGCAGGAGCAGAAAACATTATGGTCTGCATGGCTACAGGCTCAGGAATGGTGTCTGGTCCAGCCCTTGAACACAGCCTCCTCCCCCCAACAGCTGTGAAGTCTCATCCCTGGCTCAGCAGCAGGCATGTGTTTGTGCCCTCTGGAGCCAGTTGACTTTGCTCTGTCCCCTGGAGAGCCCCTTCCTTGTGAAGTGTAAATAGAGAGAGGCTCTAAGCTCATCTGTATCCCTAGCAGATGTCTGACTTGTCTCGCTCTCAGGCCTTATCTACACTACAGAGTTTTGTCGGCAAAAGTTATACCGCTTTAAATAAAACTGCTGTTGCATGTCCACACTAGCTTCTTGTGTCAGCAGAGCACAGCCACACTAACAGGCCTTGCATTGACATGGAGAGCAGTGCACTGTGGTAGCAATCCCACTGTGCAACTGGCTGCAGGGTGCTTTGGGAAGGGTTTAAGATGCCGCAGCAGCATGGGGCAGGTTTCTCAATCCCATCATTCTAGGGGCATCCTAGTAGACTGTCAGCCGCTTTTTCAATTGAAAGGTGCATGTGGGAGAGGACAATGGTGTGTCTGGGGCAAGGGAGACAGCAGGCTGACCGACTTATCCTGAGGGAGGGGAAGGGGGACACCCCCCCCCCACGTCATCTGCTTGGTGTCTCTCCCACAGCAGCCCACCCTGCCTGCCTATGGTTCTGTGATTCCCTCCAAGTTCTCCCACAGCCTCCTCAGCTGCCGGTAGCAGCATCCTGAGCAACTCTGCGAACTCTCCCTGCTGAGGAATGTCAAAGCAGCACAATATCCCAACCCAGCCCCCCACCCTAACAGCAGCAGCAGTCTGCCTGCCCCTGTGTTCTTAGTGCATGGCAGAACAGGATTCCACATTAATGATTTGATCTTTGGTCCCTGCAATTGTAGCAGCACCTCAGCTGTCAAACACTTCCCGGGAGCTTTCTCAAGGAGAGGTGCACATGCCTGCAGGGCAGCAGAGATAAAAACAGTGAGGAGAGCAGTCACAGCAGGCATTGTGGGATACTGGTGGAAGCCAGTTCTGTCGACAAAACAAACACTGATGCTTTGTTGCTTTAACTTTGCAGCAAAAAGCTCTCTGCCTCTCGTCGAGATGGTTGTTTTGTCGGCAAAACAGCAGAGTTTTGCCACCAAAAGTAGCTTTGAAGTGCGTACGCCTCTCCTGTTTTGTCATCAAAAGGCAGCTTTTGCCGACAAAACTTTGTAGTGTAGACAAGAACAACAAAGAGTCCGGTGGCACCTTAAAGACTAACAGATTAATCTAAATCTGGACTTCCTGTTGTTTTTGTGGATACAGACCAACACGGCTACCCCCTGAGTGTAGACAAGGTTAGTGTCACAGCCTGGCTGCTCCTGTACAATGCTGCCTCCTCACTCTTGCAGCCAATACACAGATTAGGACAAATTCCTGCTTTTTTTGCTGCATATCAGAACCACTCACTTGAACAGAAGCCTAGTGAGGCATAAAAAGCCTTGACAAAATGTTTCCTCTGACTCCTGCAGGACCCCATGCCAGGCCTGGCAGCTGTTGTGAGTGTCTGAGTGTTTCAGCACAGCTCAGACAAGCCAGAGACAAAACAGCTGGGCATGTCAGATCTGCCCTGATATGGAGGCACAGTGATGTGACGAGACGATTTGCAGGATGGGGAAAGGCAAGAGAGAGCAGCCTGGAGGCTGTCTGAATGGGAGCAGCTCTCCACAGACCTACCGTGGAGGTGGGTGTAACTTACATCACTCGGGATGGCTCAGTCACACTTCTGCTTACTCCTGGGGGAATTCCTTGCCACTGCGCATGTGCAGAATTTATGGCCCTAACAGATTTCTTTTCTTCCCCGCAGAAAAATGATTTTCTGATGGGGAAGCGAAGGGAAGCCACAAGAGCAGTGATGTGACCCTCCCCAGCAGTATGTTTTGGGTGCCCAGGGAGCAGTATGTTCTGGTGCCAGCAGAGAGGTAAGTCACCATGGGGTGGGGGTCAGACTGGAGAAAACCCCAGTGGTGGCTCCTACCCTGCGCCGGGCTCAGCTGCTGGTCCCAGCTGGGCTGGGGAGAATGGGACTCCCTCTTCCCTGCATGGCATCCGGGGCTGTGTCAGACCGATCCTGAGATTTCTCCCGTGGCTGCAGGAAGCTTTGCGAACTCCTACCTGCTTCCTGCACCCATTGCTTCTCAGCTGCAGGGGGAGGGATTCCTTTACAGGGAGCTGCTCCCCCATCCACCTCTTGCCAACACAAAGTGCCCGAGGGAGGAATAGGGGTTCGTTGCCCGGTGTACTTCAAGCCAATAAACACACCAGGGTGAAGAAGCGAACAAAGTTTATTTGAGATCTCAAAGCAGTGCAAGGAGACTGATGCCTCAAATCAAGCACACCTACACAAATGCTTTTCCCTTTTTATAAGTTTTTTTTCTCTTTCCCCCCCCTCCTCTTTCCTCCCCCTGTAGCAGTTACGTAAGCGCAGGTGCATTAAGTAATCTTGGCCCTGGCAGCTTGTTAGTAAGTTTTCCTTCTGCAAGTTATCTTGTCCTTCTGCTAGAGGTGCACAGGCCTTACCACTACTGCTTTAGACCGGTTTGAGCTGTGCTACAACTGATAACTTACTGTTACACATTTAATTTCACAGCTGCTAGCTTTCTAGATCAAGTAGAGTTCAACATGGAGGAGCTTAGGTTCACTGCGGCCTAGATTTATGCCTAGTGACACCAACACACCCGAGCCTGCTGCTGAGCCTCACACCACCCTGAACCCCCCCCCGCCGATGAGCCACACTCCCTCTGCACCCAGACCACCCTGAACCACCTGCACCTGGATCACCACCCCACTGAGCCCTACTCCCCCAGCATCTGGGCGCCCCACTGAGCCCCACCCATAGCTAGATCCCTGTTGAACCCCAACTACCTTCACCTGGACACCCCCCTGCAGAGTCCCATCATCACTGCACCCAGAACCCTCCAACAAGCCCCGTGCACCCAGATCCCCCCAACCCAGATCCCCCACTGAGCTCGCACCCAGGTTGTCCCACCCTCTCCATCCACCCCATTAAGCCCCCCGACGCTAAGGTCCTGCCTGGCTGAGCCTGCCTGCCTGCCTGCCCACACCTGTGCAGCTGGCATGGAGGGGCAGGGCCGCGGGGTGTTTCTGCAGCAGATCTGGTCCCTGTGCTGTGTCAGGCTTGGGTGCAGCCTCACCGCTGAGTCCATATCCCGGGGGGAGCTACACAGTGACCCCCCCCGTGCAGCCAGGGGCCTGGGCTCCCCCACGCCAGGCTGGAGCTCACAGATCAGACTTGCACCACCTTAAAATCCTGAGCCTGGCGCTGTTCTGGGGCAGACCCCCCCGGAGTGAGACCCTGCGCTGCCCACGGGCGCCAAGCCAGCTCGGGCACGGCCTGGGCTGCGTCCACAGAGCCAAGACAGCGAGAGCTGCGCGGCCCGCGGCCCGGAGGCTTGGACGAGGGCGGGGCTGGAACCCGCCCCAGAGGGGAGGGGCGGGGGGGGGGGTGGGATACCAGGCACCCGGCCGGGCGCATGCGCGGCTATAGCGGGAGTGAGGCAGCTGGAGCAACGTGCTCGAGTCGCTGCGTCGCGATGTGATGACGTCACGGCAGCGCCCGGAAGGGATGGTGCCTCCGTGCCTCCGCTGGGCAGCGGATTGGCTGGGCCTATCGCGAATGTCCGGTGCGCGCCGTGGCCCCGGAAGCAGCCCAGTGGCCGAGTGCGGGGCCGTGATGGGCCGTGAGCCGTGAGCGGGCGGGGATGGCGGGGGCCCGGGGCTGCCCCCAGGCGGGCACCGGGGAGCGGGCTCTGGCCGAGCTGCTGCTCGCGTTCTCTCGGGCGCAGTATCGGGCCAAGGACGGGGGTGGCGGCGGGGCCGGGAGCAGCGCGAAGGTGAGAGGCTGAGGCCAAGCCCCCCGGGGACCCACTGCCCCGCCCCCGTCTCTTCCCCCTGCCGGCACCTGAGAGCCCCCCTGCCGGGTCGGGCCCCGAGACACGTCCCGTTTCCTGCGCAGCCCCTGAGAGCCACTCCCCCCCCCATCCGTTCCCGGCTGTGCCGCGACATCCCCGCGGGACAGCCCCCCGCATTCCCTGGTCTGAGAGACCCTGACACCCTCTCCCGCTTCTGGCTGGGCGAGACCTGAAAGACACTTCGCTTCCAGCTGGGCCAAGCCCCTCCAGCCCCTCCTGGCTAAGGCAAGGTCTGTGGGGAGGAGGATAGCAGAGGTGTCCTGTGCCCTGAGGGGAAGGGGCAGCCCGAGCTCCAGCCCCTGAGCTGTAAATTTGGCTGTCTTGCAGGTGGAGAGGATTGAGAAGCGCTGCCTGGAGCTGTTTGGGAGGGACTATTGCTACAGCCTGATCCAGAATGTGAATGGGGAAATTTGTGGCCACTATCCCCGGCAGATCGTCTTCCTAGAGTACGAGAGCACTGACAGGGAGCGGAACATGTAAGTAACTCCTGCCCCACTTCCCTCTTTCCTGCCAGGAGAGCTGGCTGCGCGAGAGCCATACAAAACTGCCTAAGCCCTGTCTCACCTGCAAGACACACAACCGTGGTTCCAGGTTGAGTAGCTCCAAAAAGGGGCATTTCCACAGAGGGCTAGCTAGTCTTGTTGTCTTCCCTGCATGACTGGGCTCTTAAGAAGCATGAGAAAACTGGAAATGCACTCTTTGCTGAGCTATAGTTGTGCCTGCCCTGTCTGCTGTATGGATGATCTCCCTATTTTTAGCTAGACAGGTCATCCGCTGGGTTACTTTTGTCCCATGGAACTGGGATTTGTCTCTGCACTTTAGTGTGAAGTTGGCAGTGCTATTAGGTTACTTTGTTTTAGTCCCTCATCTTGTGTAGCTTTGCAGTCTTTCTGGCCCTTTCAGAGCAGCTGTTACCTCAAATTCTTGGGCTTTTCTGCAAGAGAAGAAATAAGCTAAATTTCTTCAGTTTGCTGTGGATGGGAAGAATAGAATATGTTGCAAGGTAGCTTTAGGTGCATAACAATTATGGATGGGCTAATGTTTTTCAGGTTACACTATCTAGTGTAGGTACGGCAGCATCATTCATATTTATATAGGAATGAATGCACTCTTAGTGTTCAATAAATGTTACTGGACTTTTGACCCTATTTTTGGGGATGATGCGGAGGTAAAGAGTAGGGGCAAGGGAGGAGCATGCTCTGAACTGTGTTGTGCCACTGACTGTGTGAGTAAGAAACTCATTGTACTTTGGACTGTACTTTGGGCTGAGATCGTGTAGATCTCATCACCGAGCATGATTAGGCTAGGCCAGTACTTGGCTCTGAGGTCCCAAAGCGTGAATTGCTTTCAGGCCGTCAGCAAGCTGCTCTCTTCCTATGTGCAGTAGGTTTGTTATGACTAGTGATTTAAGTTCCATGGTATTTGTGCTGCCCCATCAGATGACCTGAAAATTTTCAAACTTGAAAGTTACTCAAACTTTTATAATGTGTTTTTGGACAATCGTTTGCTGATATAACTTGTTCGGCTTTTGGGATTTGTGGATTGGAGACGCTAATTTAGACACGTGTGAGCCACGTATAACAACCCAAACTCTGTGGTTTTATTTGCAACATATTAGCGAATCAGCTTACTGTATGTTAGAAACCATTGATTTTGACTTAAGTTATAAAGCTTTTAAATAGCCTGTGTGTGGCATGTGCAAGAGAGCTCCATTAAGTCTGGATGTGAGCACTTCCTGAGAGGCACTGTGCCTGCATAGAAAGTCTGGCAAGTGACCACCGTTGAATGGATAGAATAGACTGGTTGTGCTTTGCAAAAGTTGTAAGTTAGCATTTGCCTGATTTACTGACTTTCTGTTCTGAAACTTTACTGTTTCAGAACAGTACATTTTTCTTTGCAAATTTAGAAGTCCACTCAGCCCTTCGTAAGGTGTTGTATGTAAGTAGAAATAAAAGAATATTAAAAATCAGTCTTTATTCACTTTAGTACATGCATGCACAAAACTTTTACTTGATTCTTAGTTTCATAGTCTCCTGTGGCAGTCTCGCAACAATTGCTTTAGGATTTCATGACCGTTAATTCCACATGTAAACATACAATCTACATTTGTCTCAAATCTGTTTATACCCCTGATCAAACAATAGATGCACTTACCCACATTTAGTGATTCAAAGCTGAGCTATGAGAAGAGGGCCAAATTCATGCTACTCCTGACCCCAGCTGCCATTAAACCAACATAGTTGGCTCCCATAGCAGAGCTGACAGACCTGAACAGAAGGGTTAAGACCTGGACAATGGTGTATTCAACTGCCTACCGTCAGAACAGCCCCTACATTGCTGTAACTTATGTTAGGCCCAGCCCCGATAACAGGGAGCTGTAACCAGCCGCCAACTGTGCTCTCCTGCACTCAGTCAGTCTTGGTGCAGGTAAGAATCTGCGCCACTGTCTCCATCATCTCCCCCCTTGTACACATCTCTCTGAGTATTGTAGATAAGAGTCTGTGCTTGTACCTTATACACAGGCCACCTATTTGCCCTTAGATTTGTTTTGTTAAGTTATTATCTCCTCTTACTTTTATTTTTACTCTTTTCTAAACAAAGAAATTCCATTCCAAAAAACTGACTGTAACACTGAGTGGTGCAGATAAACACACGGTGGAGGAAGCATTTCACTTGCTGAGCAAAGTGCTTGATGCAAGCTGACACAAATCCATGAGAGCACTTAAAAATGCTTAAGCATGTGAATAGCTCCATTGATGTCAGTGGAACTATTTGCATGTTTAAAGTTAAGCATATACTTAAATTCTTGTCTAGATTGTGCCCAGAATGCTCATGTCTCTAGTGTTGTACCCTATTGTCTCCATGTACTTATGTTTAAGAACAAAATACAGAATCTTTCCACATCAATAACATTATTGTACTTGGTTGGAAACTTTTGGACCAAAGTCTTACACAAATGGCTTAAAGTTGATATTGTATGGTGGTCTAAAGATGTGGTCTCCTCATCTCAAAAAAAGATTACTGGCACTAGAAAAGGTTCAGAAAAGGGCAACTAAAATTATTAGGGGTTTGGAACGGGTCCCATATGAGGAGAGATTAAAGATGCTAGGACTTTTCAGCTTGGAAAAGAGGAGACTAAGGCAGGATATGATAGAGGTATATAAAATCATGAGTGATGTGGAGAAAGTAGATAAGGAAAAGTTATTTACTTATTCCCATAATACAAGAACTAGGGGTCACCCAATGAAATTAATAGGCAGCAGGTTTAAAACAAATAAAAGGAAGTTCTTCTTCACGTAGCACACAGTCAACTTGTGCAACTCCTTACCTGAGGAGGTTGTGAAGGCTAGGACTATAATAACGTTTAAAAGAGAACTGGATAAATTCATGGTAGTTAAGTCCATTAATGGCTATTAGCCAGGATGGGTAAGGATTGGTGTCCTTAGCCTCTGTTTGTCAGAGAATGGAGATGGATGGCAGGAGAGAGATCACTTGATCATTACCTGTTAGGTTCACTCCCTCTAGGGCACCTGGCATTGGCCACTGTCAGCAGACAGGATACTGGGCTAGATGGACCTTTGATCTGACCCAGTATGGCCGTTCTTATGTTCTCATGTCTAGCTTAACATAACTTATTTAAACTTTTAAAAAGGCTTTGTCAAGGCTCCTCACAAGAGACTGTTGAAAACTAAATAGTCACAGGGGAGAGGTGAAGTATCAAGTACTGTCATGGATCAAAAACTAGGAAAAGAAAATAAATAAAATTTTACTTCCTGGCAAAAGTTTAACAGTTGAGGTCTCAAGGTTCTGTGTTAGATTTGGGGTTTATTATATGAATGATCTGAAAAGGGAGATGAGCCATGAGGCAGCAACTTGAAGATAAGTTATTAGGTTAGACAAATTGGGAGAGGACTGTGAGAAACTTCAGAGGGACCTAACCAAACTAGATGAATCGGCAACACAATGACAAATGAAATTTCAGTGTTGATAAATGCAGAGTGTTGCACAGAGGAGGGAAAAATTTAATTACCCAGACAGCTTCCAGGGTTCTAAATTAACTCTCAGTTTAGGCCATGTCTACACTACAGTGGGATAGCTACAGCAGCTGTCACTGTAGTGCATAGTGTAGACAATTCCTTCGGTGATGGAAGGGATTTTTCTGTTGAGGTGGTTAAGCCACCTCTCTGGGAGGTGGTAGTGAGGTTGAGGGAAGAATTCTTGTGTCGGCTGTGCTGCGTATTCACCAGGAGTTAGGTCCAACTAACTACATCACGATGTAGCAATGCTGACCTAGTGTTTGGTTTGGGCCAGGCCTTAGAAAGGGACTTGGGCATCATTGAGCTGACATCTTCATTGACTTCTCTCAAATGTGCAGCTGCGAGCAATGTTCAGGTGCATGAGGAATGAGAGAGAGAATACCATGGAGAGTATTTAAGGCTGTGTGTTTGACTGAATTTTCCTGAAAAATTGCTGGGTTTTAAAAAAGCAGCTGTTCGAGTTTTATTCTTTTTAACCCAAATTTTGCCAGTATTGGATCTCCCCGCACCTGGCTCTCCACCTCAGAGTCCCCACTAGCTGACACAGTACACATACTCAGAAGAGGGGAAGTCCCGGTTGGCAGCTGTTGCTGCGTTGTGGGGGAGCAAGATCGGCAGGGCCCGGGGTCTCAGCAGCTGAGTGAGAGGGAGAGAGAACCCCCATCCACTTTCCCTGCTGGACAGAATCCCCTCCTAAGAACATACGAACGTCTATATTGGGTCAGACCAATGGTCCATCTAGCCCTGTGTCCTGTCTTCCCACAGTGGCCAATGCCACGTGCTTCAGAGGGAATGAATACAGCAGGCAATCATCAAGTGATCCATCTCCTGTCGCCCATTCCCAGCTTCTGGCAAACAGAGGCTAGGGGCATCCAAGCATGGGGTGCATCCCTGACCATCTTAGCTAATAGCCATTGATGAACCTATCCTTCATGAACTTACCCAGTTCATTTTTGAACCCAGTTGTGCTTTTGGCCTTCACAACATCCCCTGGCAAGGAGTTCCTCAGGTTGACTATGTGTTGTGTGAAGAAGTAATGCCTTATGTTTGTTTTAAACCTGCTGTGTATTAATTTCATTGGGTGTCCCCTGGTTCTTGTATTATGAGAAGGGGTAAACAGCACTTCCCTATTAACTTTCTCCACACCATTTATGATTTTATAGACCTTTATTATATCCCCCCTTAGTCGTCTCTTATCCAAACTGAACAGTCCCAGTCTTTTTAATCTCTTCATATGGAAGCTGTTTCATACTGCTAATAATTTTTGTTGCCCTTTTCTGTACCTTTTCCAATTCCAATATAGCTTTTTTGAGATGAGATGACCACATCTGCACGCAGTATTCAAGGTGTGAGTGTATCATGGATTTATTTAGTGGCATTATGATAAGAAGACAGAAAATATCTATCCCTTTCCTAATGGCTCCTAACATTTGTTAGCTTTTTAGACTGCTGCTATACATTGAACAGGTGTATTTAGAGAACCATCCATGATGACTCCAAGATCTCTCTCTTGCACGGTATCAGCTAACTTAGATCCCATCATTTTATGTGGATAGTTGGGATTGTGTTTTCCAATGTGCATTACTTTGCATTTATCAACATTGAATTTCATCTGCCATTTTGATGTCCAGTCACCTGGTTTTGTGAGATCCCTTTGTAACTCTTCGCAGTCTGCTTTGGACTTAACTATCTTGAGTATTAGCTGCACACTTTGCCGCCTCGTTGTTTACCCCTTTTTCCAGATCATTTCTGAATCTGTTGAATAGGACAGATCCCAGTACAGACCCCTCAGGGACACCACTATTTACCTCTTTCCACTGCCCACTTATTCCTACCCTTTGTTTCCTATCTTTTAACCAGCTACTGATCCATGAGAGGACCTTCCCTCTTATCCCACAACAGCTTAAACATTTTTTTGCTATTGTGTCTTTTGCTAGTTGCTCTTCAAGTTCTTTTTTGGCCTGCCTAATTATACTTTTACACTTGACTTGCCAGAGTTTGTTCCTTTCTGTTTTCTTCAGTAGGATTTGACTTTCAATTTTTAAAGGATGCCTTTTTGCCTCTAGGTGCCTCATTTGCTCTGCTGTTTAGCCACAGTGACTCTGTTTTGGTCCTCCTGCTATGTTTTTTAATGTGGGGTGTACATTTAATTTGAGTTCTATTATGATGTTTTAAAAAAAATTTCCATGTAGCTTGCAGGGATTTTGCTCTTGTGTTTGCCCACTTTCCATTAATAAGCAGCCTCATTTTTGCATACAGTAGAACCTTAGAGTTACGAACACCTTGGGAATGAAGGTTGTTTGTAACTCTGAACAAAACATTTTGGTGGTTCTTTCAAAAATTTAAACACAAAATTGACATAATACAGCTTTGAAACTTTACCATGAAGAAGAAAAATGCTGCTTTCCCTTTATTTTCTTAGTATACGTTTACCACAGTATGGTATTGTATTTACCTTTTTTGTGTATGTGTGTGTGTCTGTCGCTGCTGCTGCCTGATGATGTACTTTCGGTTCCAAATGAGGTGTGTAGTTGACTGGGCAGTTTGTAACTCTGAGATTCTACTGTAGTTCCCCTTTCTGAAGTTAAATGCTACTGTGCTTCTTTGGTATTTTCCCACCCACAAGGATGTTAAATTTAATTACATTATGGTCTCTTATTACTGAGCAGTTCAGCTCCATTCATCTCTTGAACCAGGTCCTATGCAGCACTGAGGACTAAATCAAGAATTGCTTCTCCCCTTGTGGGTTCCAGGACTAGCTGCTCCAAGAAGCCATCATTAATGGTGTCTAGAAATTTTATCTCTGCGTCCCGTCCCGAGTTGACATGCACCCAATCAAAATGGAGATAGCTGAAAAGCTGAAATCCTTCACTATTATTATGCTTTCTGTTTTTGAAGCCTCTCTAATCTCCCTGACCATTTTATAGTCACCAGCACCATCCTGGTCAGGTGGTCGGTAACATATTCTGACCGCTCTACTCTTATTATTCAAACATGGAATTTCTTTCCAGAGAGATTCTGTGGTACAGTTTGATTCATTTAAGATTTTTACTATATTTGACTCTTTCTTTCACATATTGTGCCACTCCCCCACAAGTCCAACCTGCTTCGTCATTCCTGCATATTTTGTACCCTGGTATTATCATGTCCCACTGATTATCATAATTTCACCAAGTTGCTGTGTTGCCTATTATATCAATATCCTTGTTTAATATCAGGCACTCAAATTCACCCATGTAAATATTTAGACTTCTAGCATTTCTATATAAGCACTTCTAAGATGTGTCCCTTTTTAGTTGTGTGCCATTGTGTGATGTAATTGAAGGGGGCTCTTTTTCATTTGACTGTTTCTCTTCAATTCCATCCTATCAATTTGTATCCTCTCCTCTTTACTAAACTATGGAGAATTCCCATTAATAGCGCTTCCCCTAAAGGATGTGTCTGTCTGAACCGTGTGCTCCTCTGTATCTGTCGGCTTTCCCCAGCTCTTAGTTTAAAAATGCCTCTACGACCTTTTGAATTTTACATGGCAGTAATTTGGTTCCATTTTGTCGCTCTTGACCCTGGCCCTTCAATGCAGCCCTGTCCTCACTGGAGGAGTGGGATGGGCAAGAAGCTGGATCAAGACTCCTTCCTCCCCCTTCCCTTCACCGCTGCAGCAACCTGAAGGTTAACCCCACCCCTGTCTATGAGTTCCAGGCACCCCCTGCCCATGACTCAGATTTAAATAATAAAAATGAAAATTGGCTGCCTACAAAATCAGGGTGAAAATTCCGTTGCTTCTTAAAAAGACGGAAGTGGTCAGGTGGGACTTCAGTCTTGATTGGGCCGCTATGCAGTACTGAAATACTACTAAATAGGTAACTCAATCTATGAATCTAAGGGCTGGTCTACACTGACAGTTAGACTGACTCAGCTATGTCACTCAGGGGAGTGAAAAATCCACACCCCTGAGCAGTGTAGTTAACTCAGCCTAACCCCCAGTATAGACGGCTCTGGGTTGATGGAAGAATTCTGCTGACCAAGCTACCGCCTTTTGGGGAGGTGGATTACCTACACCGACCGGAGGCTCCCCACCCCATAGGTACTGTCTACACTGGAGCACTGCTGCAACTGTGCTGCTGTAGTGTTTCAGGTGTAGACAAGCCCTAATAGTAAAATATAACAACAAAATGCTGCTTGAATGCTAAGCAGCTAGCAAAAGGAGTGACTGGCTGAGATGAACAGTTACTGAGCATGTAAACAAACTAGGAGAAGGCTGGGTGTGAGCAATGTTCTGTACTGGTGGCTGCTTGTCTGTAAACAATTGGCTTCATCCCAGGTTTGCGTTCCAGGGCAGGCAAACAGCACTTCAGGAAAAGCTTTGAAGAAATTCCTGGAGGAAGGTGGAAGGGCAGTTCTGGCTCTCTAGCCTCCCAGCAGTGTGTGTTCCTGGGGAAGGTTCCCAGGGAGCAGGGGCTTGTCAACAGTAGGATGTTTGTGTTGGTGGAGCTGAGTGGGGCAAACTCTGACTGTAGGTGAGCTGCACCAGAGTGAGCTACCCTAGTGCAAGTCACTTGCCATTAATGCTGTCTCCTAGTCTGGAGGGCTACACTAGTGCACTTAGATTAGAGTACAGAAAATCCCCAGTTCAGGCAAGCTCCCGGCCTTCCACAACGGCCTATTATACATCTCATTTAGCCCAAGAGCAGTTGTTTTGAGGTACAGGACGGGATGGTGTGGGTGCAGTTCCAGGGACAAGTGTGCTTGATTGGACAGGATTGGTGAAGAGGCACTGGTGTTCTGAGCAGTGTCACCTCATCTTTGTGCCTAAAGTCAGGAAGGCTGGAGGCTATCCTGGAAACTACATGAGTGGGACTAGACGCTGTGGGAGTTGGAGATGGGCCTAGGAGAGCTAAGTCCTTATTGGTCATACCTCTGGAAAGCACCCTGACTTGGATGTCTTCTAATATGGAAACATGGAAGAACTGAATGTTAATAGATGAAATTTCAATTACAGCTTTGTTACAGCCTATTAAATAATCTCCAGTTTTAGGCTGCTGTTGATCGTGAACTTTTTAATAGTGATTGGATATGATTGAGGTGTGTATTTTGTAACATGTTAGTCTTGTGGGGAAGAAGTGAGATAAATGCTTTACTTTTGTAGAGTAAAATAAGAGTGCTGAAAATGATGGCCATGTCCATAATAGGATAGGCTAGAAAGGAAAATATTGAGTACTCCTAAGGGCAAGTCTACATGACAAAATGAAGTCCACCAAAGTTATGTTGACATACAGCAACCACAGCAATTGATTTGCTTTTGCCTGTCCACGCTGCGCTCCTTATGTTGGCGGTGCACGTCCTCACCAGGGGTCCTGGGAATCTGGATATAGCAGCGCGGCTGCTGATGGTTTATTTCGTACAGTGCTGTAGAAAAGGACCAGTAGTTTATGATTAAAAAGACTTCTCTGTTTAAAGGAGAATTCTTTTAAGGGCTCGAAAACCCCTTTGCTTGCTTGCCTTGTCTTGAAATTTGGTGTGCCTCAGGGGAATGCAAGGCAGGATTAGAGATCCAAATTTGAGGTCATTTGAGAAAGTGGTTCCTGAGACGCAACCTCTGAAAAATCAGGTTTTCAGAGAGTTCACACACATTCTACCACTGCGTTTTGTGTGCACCTAGCTTCTAAATTTCTAATGACATAGGGAAGGGAGGGTGATCTGGAAATAATGGGGGGAGGGTTATATGTTGTATGGGTGTGGTGAGAGTGGGAAGAGATACCAGTCTTCTCTCAGATGCTTAGAGTTCCTGTAACCACCTTTTAAGCAAATGGTCAAGTTCTTGGAACGTAACCCACAGATAAGATTTTTGCTAACAGGGCCAGTGGCAGCTGCATGCTCCGCACACTTCAAAACACAGTGGTTATCTCCACTCCATTAGAACAAAGTGCACTGAGGGAGGCAGGCACCTAGCAATCAGCTAGCATCTTTGTGGCTTACTGGGTGACTGGGACTCAGAAAACCAGGGCTGTGTTCCTGGCTCTGCCACTGGCATGGAGGGTGACTTTGAAGCACTTCATTTCTTTGCCTCAGTTTCCTCATCTGCACCACATTGATGTTTCCATCCTTTGGAGCGACTGATGAAAAGTGCTATACAAGGGTTAGGTATTATCAAATGGCCATAGCAGAGTCTCAGTTGCAGATCTACAAGAGAATTACAACTGCCTAAATATCCGGAAACTTCTACCCACAACACACTTTCTGTTATAAAGCCTCCCCTCCCCTGCCACACAAAAAAACCAAACCAAACCACCCACCTAGGAAATTCACTGATGACAAACATTGTAACATACAGTTAAGGTTGTCCAATGCTATATTGTACCCTTCCAGAAGATTGAGTTGAACAAATCTCAAACCTCTGAAAACCAGGACATACAGAGTGAATGTAGACACACAACCTTAACTCTGCCCTAATTGAGGTAATGCCCCAATGTGCTCATAACACATACTTGGGATCTGCCTCTGCCCTGTACCGAGCAGCAGGTACCTCACCTGTCCTATGCTCAAATACTCAGCCTACTCCACGGATAGTACACCATATCTGTTAATTGTTACAATCCTGTCACCCGTGTTGTCATAAACAGATAGCTAAGGGTTAATGTTTCTTTTACCTGTAAAGGGTTAACAAAGGGAACCAAACACCTTACAGGAGGACCAATCAGGAAACCGGATTTTTAAAAGCTCAGGGAGGGAAATTTTTGGGTGTGTGTCTTTTGTCTGTGTCTCTGGTGCTCTCTCGGCTCTGAGAGAGGATCTTTCTATCTCCAGTTTTCTAATCTTCTGTTTCCAAGTGTAAGTACAAAGGTAGAAGACAATAGGTTTTTATATTGTTTTGTATTTACATGTATGTAGTTTGCTGGAATGTTTTAAATTGTATTTCTTTTTGGATAAGGCTGTTGATTCATTTTCTTTAGCCAAATACCCTGTATATGTCAAGTTGATACAGAGATCATTTTTATTTCTTTTTCTTCTTCTTTTTATATAAAGCTTTCTTTTTAAGACCTGTTGGATTTTTTCCTAGTTAGAACTCACCAGGGAATTGGGTGGGAGGAAGGAACAGGGGGAAGGGAAAATCTCTTTGTGTCAGAGTTGCAAAGCTTACCTTGTGGGGACTCTGACTGAGGGTGAAGAACTTAATCTCTCTGTGTTTGCATTTCAAGGACTTGAAACAGGGTGATCGTCCAGGGCCATCTAGGGAGGGAAGCCTGGGAGAATTAAGAGGTGACAAGGGGAGGGGTTATTTCCCTTTGTTGTAGACTCAGGGCATCTGAGTCTTGGGTCCCCAGGGAAGGTTTTGGGGAGACCAGATGCCCCAGACACTGGACTGCGGCTGTGCAGCGCATCAGATCTAAGCTGGTAATTAAGTTTGGAGGTTTCATGCAAGCACCCACATTTTGGACGCTAAGGTTCAGAATTGGGACTTATGCTTATGATACGTGTGTGCACAATGCCATCTAATACTACTTTCACTTACCCTTCATTAAACCCACAGACCATTCTCCTCTCCCACCTAAGTGCTGCCAAGCCCATGACTTACATAGCACAGTGCTGAGATGAGGCATTCTGGATCTCTCAAGGTACACACATACCTCTTTCCTTTTATATCTCTCCCCCACCCACACGAGGGGGTCAGGAAGAGGGATTACACACATAGTGCCCCCCAAATCACCTCATATCATAGTCCCAGCTCTTCCATCTAATACCTATACCTAACACAGTGAATGCAGCTGGAGTGCATGCAGATAACTGCCAGTGGCCACTGTCAGCTCCAGCGGCGGCAGAGTTAAGGTTGCATAAGCATTTACCTTAACTCTGTATTTCCTGGTTTTTGGAAGTTTGTTTTGCTGAGCTTGATATTTTGGAAGGGCATGAGAGACCACTGGGCACCTGAGCTCTGCATGAACAAAGCTTTTTTGGTCTGTGAAATTAGTTCCTGGCTATGTGACTTTTCACATTACGCATCCAGTTTAAACAAGGCGCACTATGAACTCTTTTAACTTAAACACTGCTGATGTATACATCTCGGACTCTGCCTGTCCAACTGTGTTAGGTGGTGATTCATTTGACAGTATTGCCAACCAGATGTAGGAACCATAAAGGATAGTGGGAATTTTAGGGATGTTACTTTAACTGATTACTTTCAGCTTCTAAGGATTTTGTTTTTGTTATGGAAAATGCTGTAGTGGCATACTTGCAGAAAGGCTATATATTACTTCTGCAACCCGTCAGGTAACAGAGACTTTTACTTTGGGAATTTTATTAACTGTCAGGTTTAAATCGGATCGGCATTAAACTCTGTATTGGGCACAGTCTTCTCTGCCATCAGGCTCTCCCCTCTGCACCCCTCCGGTGTGCAGTAGTGGAATGCTCTCTGAGGTACATGAGAAGGTACTTGCCTTGCAGAGCTCCTAGTATCTGTTGAAGCAGGGACCTCGTCTCTGCAGAGTCTCTTCTGAGCAGATGCATCTTTCGGTAACTTTCCCTGTACGAAGGTTCACACAGGCTTACCCACTGTTATGTACAACTTTGCATGTTGGCATTTTGCTAACTTCCACTAGATGGCTGTGAATGCAAACCATTAAAGAATGGCAACTACTTGGATTTTTTTAATTCTTTAAAATCTTCTGCATATCAAGATTCTTTGGAAGTGGAGAGCCGAAATAAAGTTGTCCATGGGAAGAATATGAAAAATGTGAAATACCAACCACAGACTCTATCCATGGATCATTTTGAGTTATCCAGAACCCACTGAGGAGTAGCTTCATATTCTTATAAACTCTAGACTGCTATGTGAGCATAAGTGACAGAGGTTTAGCTTGTGGTCAATGTGTCTACAGGCCTAAAACTTTTGGGATTTCAGTTTTGCTTTAATTAGATAGCTGAATGCAGCCTTGACAGTGGAGATGCTCCTCGAGATGTTTCATTGATCTATTTACCTAGCACTCCAACTTCCAGCCAGTTTTAGACTGTTGATAAGTCTAATTACGCTATAATGTACGTGCACAAATCAACAACATTAAAGTCCAGTGAGCATTCAGGCTTAAGTTCTCTATTTTTTGATCTGTGTACATAAATGCAGCCTGAACAGTGAGTGTTGAGGATTTTCTTTTGAGGAAAAAGTAGTGTGAATATAGAGTGGATTTTTTTTTTACAAGGTATTGGCATATCACTTACTAGTGCCTTAAACTAGTGAACCACGATACTGCTGCAGCGAGTCTATAGCAAACTATACTGGTAGCCATGTATGAAACAGACTTGCTCAAACATGCCAAGGTATGCCCTGGCAGGTATATTACATCTGGGTCCGACCATTTTCTTGATGCCCTGTTGAAAGGGGTTGTGTGTGGTCTCTGCCCAAAGCTAAGAACTAGCTGACTGTAGTGGTTTGTGCAAGGTGTTTATATGGAGAACAATTGTAGAGTTGTGTAACATGTAGGATATCATGTTCCAAATCTGTCAGAAGAGAAACCTGTCACCTGAGGAGGGGCAGTCTGAGATTTGGCCTAGTCAGCATGGATAATTCTACACTGGAATAAAAGACCTGTGGCATGGCCACGGCTAGCCCGGTTCAGCTCGCTCGGGCTCATGGGGCTTGGACTGCAGGGTTAAACATTCAGGCTTGGCCTGGAGCGCAGCCTTTGGTACCTTGCCCACTCATGGGGTCCCAGAGCTCGGGCTGCAGCCCAAATCCGAAAATCTACACTGCCATTTTACAGTCCCACAGTGTGAGCCCTGGCCAGCTGACCCAGACCAGCCGTAGCCATGCCAAGGGTCTTTTGTTCTCATGGGACAGGCCTGCGCTGGAATAGTGATCGTCCCTGGAGACAGCCTCTCTGCGCTAGATGCAGGCTGGAGATTTACAAAGACAAACAAACCCCAGGAGAGTTCTTGGAAGAGAGGGCCCAGGGCTAAGAAACAATAGCTTGTGAGTGTATAAGCACAGAAGAAATGGCCCATGTGGTTATCCATTACAAGAGGAGACTGTGAGCAGGAGTGAAGGGGTGACATGAAAAGTGGGTTCCACCCTGAGCTGGAACAGGTGGTGCAAAGACCAACCTTGGGTGAGAAATACCTTCTGAAACAGGTTAGTAACTAGGTAATAATTATAGGCTAGAGAGTGCAGCTTATGTTTTTCCTGTAATCTTACATTTTCAAATCCTTATACTCATTTATATTGGACTCTCTCGCTCAAGCACTATTACATACCGATCTGTTTGGTTTCACTACAAACACATCTAAGTGCCTTGTGCTAAGGAGAGAGTTGCACTGAGGTGAAACCAGTGATCTGCTTCCATGGAGGCAGTGGATCGGTGCACATTGCAGGTGCCCAGAAGATAGGGGGTTGTGCTCTCGAGTGTAACAAAGTGGGGTGTGTAAATTACTAGCCTGCATTGGGACAGAACGGGGCTCTGGGGGCCAGAAGCAGAACACCTGTGTTACTAGCAGCCAGTGGCAGGGGAGCATTTCCTTTGGTGGGCTTCCAGCCCTTCACTGCCGCCTGCTTGCACTGGGAGGATCTTGCCCAGACACTGTGACCCAGGCACCTCTTTGGCATTGCGCCCAGGGGTACCTGAGGCTTACAGAGATCCCCTGGTTTTGGTATCTGCCTGCTAGTCCGCCAGAGAATGTCATGGAAGGTCTCCAGCGAAAGCCTGCGTCTCATTGGTCAGATAAATCATTATGAGAGGCGTGTGCACTTAATGTATAAGAAGATATGTGTATATACAGGAAATTATGTCCTCTACTTCCAGTTCCAAATGAGTTGTGTGGTTGACTGCTCAGTTCATAACTCTGGTGTTCGTAATTCTGAGGTTCTTTTGTATTTGTTTTCTATTGCATGAATCTCTGTTCTTTGCTAAATAAACTTGTACTTGCTTTCTTTAAACACACACCACTTAGATTTGTTTAAAGTGGAGCTGTAATGTAAGGTGGGCTAATAAGCTGCTGTGTCCTGTTCCTCTGAGTACAGCAGTTCTGGTAACTGCATGTCTGATGGAGCAGGGGCTGTTTGGAGGACTTGGAGTGTATCTATTGCTAACCCGTAGAGAAGCAGTGGAGCACAAACAAAGGAGTGTTTGTGCTGTCTGTTCCTGGAGTTGTCAGGGACCCGACCCCTGGCAGGTGCAGACAAGATGGTCTCACACTCAGGGCAGGTGGTAGCAAAGTGCCTCCCAGCCTTGCATATACCCCCAGGGGTGTCGCACATGACAACGGTCTTTCTACACACCTAATACTGCTGCAGTGAGTGTCTTCAAGAGCAAACCGGGCAATTGTGTTTCAGCACCAAGAGTTTGACTTAGGTGCTGGGAGCACATCCATCTGATTACAAGCTAAGTAGTTTCTCGAGGAGTCCCCTGGCTCCTTGACTTTATAGCTGGCTTTTCAGCTAAAGGGATGTGGGTGCTGAGATTGTGGCCAGAAATGTGGCCACCATGATGATGTGAGATAATGGGGACTCTTCTCTCTGTTTGATAGGTTTGAGAGCACTGTGCAGGTCAGCAAACTGCAGGACCTCATCAACCGCAGTAAAATGGCCAGATGTAGAGGACGATTTGTCTGCCCAGTCATTCTGTACAAGGGAAAGGTAAAGCTGCATAAGCACATTTGTCTCTGTTTGCTTTAACTTCAGGAATGTCCTTTCTCTCTGCATTCTGAACAGTGTTTACTGAAGCTGTGCAGAGGCAGGTCTTTATGGGCCATCAGCTCTCCTGCCCCCTCCATGTTTATTCCTGGGCACAGACTAAAGAGTCTGGTAAGTTGCCTTGGATCAGTGATGAAGATGGTCACTGCTTGGGGCTATATCTGCTCTCCAGGCCCCAAACAGGTGGGATTTGTGCTGGGACCCTGGAAGCTGGGGTTAGGGGGAAGAACTGCACTTGGATGGAGCTCTCACACTAACTTTGAGAACAGCATTAGAGGTTACAAGGTACTGCTTCATCAAGCAACCACTCTGGTGTGCCAGGGTGCCAAACGAAGCCTCATCTAGCATCTCACTGAGCACCAGATTCTTCCTGAAGAGCTAGGGAAATTTGGGGGGGTTGAGAGGGAGGCTTACCCTTCTCTGTAGCCCTATCTTTGCTGGAAACGTATTCTCAAATAGTTTATTGTGGAGGTGTGCCTCAGAGGTTGTTCCTGACCAGATTAAGTAGCTTGCTGTCTATGCACTGGGGGAAGGCAAGATCACAGAGATGGCCTAATGGAGCTTTGTCTCCAATGTCCGTGATTCTTGTATTTCTGTTATCCCAAGGGAGCTAGGACTATTGCTTTTCATCTCTTGAACTGGGACAGAAAGGGATTATGGGGCTACTGGAGGGACGAGCTCTGTGGTCTGAAGTGGCCAGCATATGGATTGACTTCCTGAACTTCTGCTGGACAATAGTGATGGGGCTGGAGGTACAATGGAAGTTCAGACTTAAGCATAATTGTAACGTTCCTTAATTGGCAAAGACCAAAGAGATCATAGTGATGTTTTTGGAAAAGACGTTACATAGAAGGGAGTTTGTGGGACACTGTATGTACCACAGTTCAAGTGATCACACTTGTCCATTCCACTGTAGATGTGTGCATGCCTTGTGCACAGTTGTCAGAGCTTTTTCCCTCAGCAGTACCTCTTGGGTACCTCGTGCTACCGCATATGGGTTTAAAGGAACACGGTGCCCTCAACCCGCCTCAGCTCCTTCCTACTGCCAGTGACAGTTGTTGGTGCTATGATCTTTGTATCTACATGTCGTCACTCTGTTAGGGTACACGGTGCCTGTATGTAGTTTTCAGTCTTGTATGGTCTATCTGTAAATAGATGGTTACAAGACTAAATTTAGAACAGTATTTGTTTGCGTAGGGTTACTGGTGCCTGGTTGGGTGCTGGGCTCAGTACCAGACTGATGCCCCATTCTCTTGGCTTCAGGGCCTGCTGTTCATGTAACAAGTCTATGCCAGTGAGCGACCCACACCCCAGCTGCATTGAGTGTTGGGGAGAAGTGCATGAAAATGACAAACATCACCTTTGTAGAGGGTTCAAACCCCACTCGAAAAAGGACAGGGCTGCCAGATTCAGTACCTGCTTACGGAGCCTGTGTTTCATCTGCCATCAGAACCTGCCCGCTCCGAATGGGTATTGAGCATGTCTAAGTGTCACAACTGGAGCGTGGGTGGTCTGACTTAGTGGTTGGAGCAGGAGTCAGTCCACGTCACATGCTGGGAGGTCAGAGTCCAAGGCAAGCCAGAGAGCAAAACTGAGTGTCAGGAGGCAGGAAGGGTCAGGTTACCAGGAGGTCAGTAGCAAGAAGCAGGTATTGCAGGGGAAGCAGCCCTAAGGAGGGAGATCCCATTTGCATGGAAGACTCCTGTTCCTGTGCTGGGTTTATACAGAAGCTGTGAACCAGTCAGGACCCCCAGCTTTCTGCCATTTGGAGTCCAGGACTGTAGCCCTCCGCTGGGGTTCAGTCACTATTCTGGCAACTGTTAGCAGGTCCCTGGGTGGCAGGTTGGACCTTACTGGCTCCAAAGAGCCCTCAGGACCTGTGTTCAAGATCCACAGTTCCTAGCATCAAGTTGGTTCGGAGTGCTCCCCCAGCTGAGTCAACAGGCAGATCTGCATTGGTGGGGCCTAAGAAGAGACTGTGTAGTGAGGCTTCCAAGCCTACTAAGGAGGCACTGAGAGGATGCAAGGACTCGGAGGGGCACTTAGTCACACCCTCAAGGGTAATCTATGAGCCAGGAGGGATTGCAGGCTCCAGAACTCAGGAAGGGTCTGAGAATCTTTCCAAAGGACGAGCAGGCTCAGGAGCCCTTTCCGGAGTCATCTACAGCCAAGGCTTTCGAGGCAGCCAGGGAATTTCTTAACCTGTTGGTGCTGGCTTTTTGCATGATTCAGGAGCCTCGCCTGGTACTGGTACTGGAACTACATGCTCCTGCGGTCCCAGCTCCAGTCCCAACCCCAGAGCAATACTGGTACCTGCAGCTCCTACTCTTGCAGCACCTCCGCATGGGATTCTGTCTATGCAAAGAAAGTACCAGTGTGAGATTTCTAAAAATAGCTACAGCACTCTACCCAAGGTTTAAGAATCAGAATTGCCTTCCAAAATCTGAGAGGGACAAGGTGTGGAGCATGCTTTCAGACATTTGATGTGGAAACTACAGAACCCGAACCACCGAAAAAGAAAATCAGCTTTCTGCTGATGGCATCTGACTCAGATGATGAAAATGAACATATGTCGGTCCATGCTGCTTTGGATCGTTGTCGAGCAGAACCCGTCGTCAGTATGGACGCATGTCCCCTGGAATGGTGTTTGAAGCATGAAGGGGCATATGACTCTTTAGCGCTTCTGGCATGTAAGTATCTTGCAATGCCAGTTACAACAGTGCCATGCGAACGCCTGTTCTCACTTTCAGATGACATTGTAAACAAGAAGCGGGCAGCAAAAGTAACCAAACTTGTTTGTCAGAGCGATTGGCTGAACAAGAAGTAGGACCGAATGGACTTCTAGGCTCTAAAGTTTTACATTACTTTATTTCTGAACTCAGTTATTTTTTTGTACATAATTCTACATTTGTAAGTTCAGCTTTCATGATAAAAAGATTGCACTACAGTACTTATATTAGGTGAATTGAAATACCATATATACTCGTTCATAAGCTGAATATTTTTGGTAAAAAAGTGACGCATCAAAGAGCAGGGGTCTACACCAAAATTTGATGATTTTAAACTCTATGGAATCATTGAATTGAATATCTAATATATTGTTGTTTTGTTTACCTGGAGCATCTGCAGGCATGGAGCCCTCAGCTCCCTGTGGCTGCACTTCGCCATTCCCAGCCAATGGGAGCTCCGGGAAGTGGCGCCACTTCCTGCAGCTCCCATTGGCTGGGAACGGTGAACTGCAGCCACTAGGAGCTGAGGGGCTCCGTGCCTGTGAATGCTCCAGGTAAACAAAACATCCAGGCCCGCCAGCAGCCTACCCTGACAGGCCAGGAGCCAAAGTTTGCCAACCCCTAAAATATAGGGTCGGCTTATGAAAGGATCATACAGTTTTTTTGCTATTTTTACCTATCCATCTTGGGGGGTCGGCTTATAAATGAACGGGCTAATGAACGCGTATATACAGTATATTATTTCTTTTGTTTATTACAGTGCAAATATTTGTAATAAAAAATAAATATAAAGTGAGCAATGTACACTTTGTATTCTGTGTTGTAATCAATATCAATATATTTGAAAATGTAGAAAACTTCCAAAAATATTTAAATAAATAGTGGTGCGATTAATTGCTTTAATTGCTTGCCAACCCTATTATTTCACATAGCAATTCACTAGAGCCCCTGAAAATATCTGAGGTTCATGTTCAACCGATTCTCCTACCAATTTGCAGTGCTGCCTTTTGGACTGTCAGTAGACCCTCGCATATTCATGAAATGTATGGCTGTAGCAGCGACATTCCTGCACAGGTCAGGAGGCCATGTTATTCCTTACCTGGACGACTGGCTGGTCCAGATCTCAGGTACTCTCCAGTGTGACCACTATTTGTACTACTGGAGCTCCTAATAAGTACAGAGAAATCCATTCTATGTCCTGTTCAAAGAACAGAATTCATTTGGGGGCGGGGGAGGGAGGCCTGAACTCTACCAAGGCCAGGCTTTCCTGCCAGAGCCAGGCTTCCAAACGAAGTGGGTCGTTGCTGTACATCTAGAGGTGCACTATCAGCACAGTTCAGAACAGCCTCAGTCTTCTAGGACTCATATGCACTTATATGATATGGCATGCCAGACTGCACCTCCAGAGCACTGCAGGGTTGGCTAGCCATGCTGTGCTCATCATGAAATAGGCCTGCTTGGGTCTTGTCCTCCCTGTACTAGTGGGTAGTACGTGCGAGGAGTTCCCTTTGCCCCTCCACTACAGACTCTCAACCTAGTCACAGATGCATCAGATCTAGGTTGGGCAGCCACTTAGGTCCTGGTCAGACTCAGGGCCTTTGGTCTCCCCAGGATTTAAGTCTCCATATAAATATCAAGGAGTTCTTGGCCATCTCTTTGGCTTCTGCGGCATTCCTTCTGCGTGTCGGGGTGGAATTTCTTGTTACTCACGGACAACACAACAGCCATGTTCTATGTAAACAAGCAATGTGGGGAGGGGGGTAGAAGGAGGCTTGTCAAAGTTATGCCAAGAGACGATCCTCCTTTGAGATTTCTGCATCACCAGTTCCATCAGTCTGAAAGCTGCTTACCTTCTGGGAGTTCTAAATGTCTGGCCGACCACTTGAGCAGGTCATTTGCAGGTGACCACAAGGAGTCTCTTCGACCAAATGTGTCCACGTCCATTTTCTAGCAGTGGGGAACTCCCCAATATGGTTGCAACAAGAGAAAACAAAAAAGTCATCTTTGTTGTTCCCAAGTGGGTCACAGCCCAGGTTCACTGACAGACGCTTTCCTCCTGGTCCAGTTGAGAGGTCTGCTGTATGTCTTCCCACCAGTTCTGCTCCTGCCCAAAGTCCTATCTGATGTCAAGCAAGATTCCGCTCACCTTATTCTAAGAGCCCCTGCATGGCCCTGTCAACAGTGGGACTAGTAGAATTGAAAACCATTGATCAGACCTCCACTGCTACTCCCAAGAGATGTGAATGTGATCTCCCAGGGCCACGGCCACTTCCTTCATCCCAGCCTTCAAGCCCTGCACCTGACTGGATGCTTCATGGCTGACTACCCCAAACAAGTTTGCTCTCAGGGGGTGCAGGAAGCCTTCAAGTATGTTGCGTAACCTTGATAAATGGAAGAGGTTCTCTGTCTGGGCCATACAAAGAGGGACGCCTCCTACCTCAAGCTCCAAATTGCCATTATCGTGGACTGTCTTTTTGTTTCTGAACCAGGAAGGTTAGCTCTTAGTTCCATCAGCATCCACCTGGCGGCTGTCTCAACTTTCCACCCTCCAGTGGATAACCAATCAACTTTTTCAAACCCTATGTTTGTCAGATTTCTAAGAGGTTTGCACAGATTGTACCCACAGGTTCATAGCCCAGTTCCACAGCAGAGTTTAAATTTAGTGCTAGCAAAGTTGATGGGTCCCCCCCTTTAAGCCACTAGCAACTTGCTCTCTGTTATATCTGTCTATGAAAGTGGGTTTTCTGGTTGCTATAACCTTGGCCAGGAGAAATGAAGAGCTGTAAGATTTAGTATCAGAATTTCTCTGTACAACTTTCCTTAGGGACTAGGTTTTCCTTTGACTGCACCCTAAATTCCTGTCTGAAGTGGTTTCTGAATTTCACATGAATCAAATTATTTATTTCCTGACTTTCTTTCCAAAGCCCCAGTTGAGTAGAGGGGAAGAAAAGTTCCATACTCTAGATATTAGAAGAGCTTTGGCTTTTTATTGGATTGGACTAGATCTCTACTCTTCGTCACAGTGTCAGGCAGAGTAAAGGGCCACCCAGAGGGTCTCTGCCTTTATTCATTTATGCCACTGATTACTTAGAGGTGGAACATCAGGTGAAGTGCTGGCTCACTTGACCAGGTCACAGGCAACGTTTGCTGTCTTTCTGGCTTGTATTCACATTCTGATATTTGTAGGTTGGCAACCTGGTCAGCACGGCATACGTTTGCCTCTCACTCTGCCATCTCCCATCAGTCTAGAGGCAATGCCAGATTTGGACAAGTGCTCCTACAGTCTTCGAGTAGAGTCCAAGCCCACCTCCACCTCAAACCATGTCAGAGTCACCTACAGTGAAATGGACATGAGCAATCACTTGAAGAAAAAACAGGTCCCTACCTTTCCATCATGATGGTTCTTCGAGACGTGTTGCACATGCCCATTCCACAGCTTGCCCTCCTTCTCCTCTCAGTTGGAGTCTTTCCCGGGGAGGAAGGAACTGAGTGGGGTTGGGGCAGCGTGGTTCTGTATAGCTGCATGTAGTGGTATGAGGCACAAGAGGGCTCTCAAGCTGCCTCAACAGATACTGTGGAGGGGGAAATCTCCAACTGTGCATGAGGTGCACATGCATCCGGCGAAGTGGGTATTCAACCATGAAAGCTCATGCTCCAATACATCTGTTAGTCTATAAGGTGCCACAGGACTCTTTGCTGCTATTACTCCTGGGGGCATTCTGTGCCAAAACATTAAAAAATGTGCACACGATATTTACAAATTCCTGAAAATTTTATTTGTCAAAATAACACTACATAATCACACCAGTTTGAGTTACTTTGGTAATTTATTTTGAAATACCTGTCAGCAAGTATGTCTGTAACAATACACACAAACAGAAAAATTCCCCCAGGAGTAGAGAGTTAAAGAAACCCCTATAACAACCCAGTTCCTGTTTCTCTGCCCCACCCCCCTCCACCGAGCCCAGCTGGGCCTGCCCCAGCCAATACACCTGAACCCCTTCCCCCCAGAGCCCAGCTATGGTCCCCCCAGCCCAGACACCTCCAGCCGCCCCCCAGGGATCCAGAGGGAGAAACAGCCTGATGCTCAGTCCCAGGTTTGCACAGAGTTTCTTGCATGCTGCCCTTTCCTTCCCGCAGGGCATGCTGGGAACTGCAGCTGCCAGGAACCCTCTAGCTTCTCCCCCTGGCCCTCCACCCCGGCGGTGTCTTCTATGTAAGAGCTGGCCTCTGCTGAGTCCAGCAGCCCCTAGTGGTGGCTAGCAGCACTGCAGCCCATTTCTGTGGGGGAAAGGAAATTCTGTATGCACAACGTTAATTTCTGCAAAATTCTGCATTGTGCAGTGGCACAGAATTCCCCCAGGAGTAGCACATGCACCTACAGTGGAAGAACGTGTGCGGCACAACTCAAAGAACTATGGTAACCGTCTTTTGTCTCATGCTGTCTTACCTGAAACCCGTTCATTTTGACTTGGCTAGTACAGTGTCATGTGGACTGATCTTGCTGGCCCTTCAGAACGAGTGAATCGATGTCATCAGTTGTTTGGGGCGGAGATGTAGCAAGGTAACGATTGGGAAGATCAGATTCAGCCAGTATGTTATCAAAACTCCAACATGACTAACTTAGTGGGAGTGAGGAAGATACAGGCACTAGAGGTCAGCAAGGTGGTAAGAAATAACCCTGAAATTCATCTAGAAAATACACAAGCTAATGAAAAATAATCCAGACCATAGAGGCTCAGCTCCAGGGAGAAACCTGTGAAGCGAAAATGCTGAGATAGAGGGTGCGCAGTGGACAGAAATGAGGCATGGGCTTTTGGTGTAAATGGGCAGGAGGCCTGCGGAGAAATACAGCTTCTATAAATTGTTAATGACAGCATTTTCTCCAGCATGTTTGTAGGTCAGCGACCCTGGCTGGATGGGGGGAACTGTATGGACGTACTGGGTACAACTACATTTTCTCAGGTAAGTGAGGCAGCATAGATACTTGAGTGGGCTGGCCAGTGCCTGCAAATCAGTGTGAATATAGCACCTGTGCGCATTTGGGGGTGAGGGAGGCAGTATATAATAATCCCTGTCTGGTATGGTGCCACCTTGTCACGGAGTCCCCGGGCGATGCTCTGGAACTGCTCCCCACCAAGCCAGTCAGGACTTTGGAGAGCCTCCTCTCCCTTGGAGCAGACTTGTTCAGGGCAAGAAGCTCACACATCTTCACCTCCTGGGTCTCTCCTTGAAGCATTCAGCATCCTCGCCCTCCGTAGCTGCTCCCACAGCGAGTTGCCCCAGCGGGGTCCGGGGAGCCCGGGTCCCTGCACCACTTTGCAGTCAACTACTCTCGCGCCAAGCCCAGTAACCATCAGAGGGTATTGCTGATACAGGAACAGGGTCTATAACAGAGCTTGTAGTACAGCGAGAACTGTACCCCTCGGCCGGGTCCATTCTGCGGTCAGTGAGCCAGACCTCTACAATCTTCCTGTTGCCGTCATACCAGAACCATCTCACACAGCCTCAGACAGGCTCAACCCTGGAAGGGATCGAGCCAACCAAGATCATAGAACCAGTCACCACTGACGCCTGCTACCTTTCTTTTCCCTCTAGCTCCGCCACCGCCTGTGCATGTCTCATCCCCGTCCTTCGCGACACCACGACAGACCAGCTTCAGAACCCCTCCCAGCCACTCCTCTCTGCTCAGCCCCTTTCCCGGGCCAGGAGGTCACCTGACCTCTTTGTCTCCAACACCTTCAGTTGGCACCTTTGCAGAGAAGGGGCCCAGGCCATCAGTTGCTAGGAGACAGGGGGTCAGGCATTTAGGTGCACTGGCCTTTTGCTCTGCCAGATACTTAAGAACTGCCTAGGGGACACTGAGGCACCAAGACAGTATTCAGAGAAAACATTAAAAGCATTCCCAGTTCATCACACACCTAGAATATGGTGTCTATTTCTGGGCTCCTGATTACTAGAAAGGTATTGATACAGCTGAGAGTTCAATGAATAGTAGCAAAAAATGTTTGTGGGATGGAGGGAGTGACTTAGGGAGATCAGTATATCTAGCTTGGTTAAAGGGTGGCTGGCAGGGAGCAATGATCTCAGATATTTGAAGGGCCACTAACAGGTCGAAAAACTTGTTGTACTACATGGCATAGAACTAGGAACAAGGCATAAAATCTCAGTTTAGGATTGTAACTCTGGTAATGGAGCATCGATTAGTCTATGAGTCTCAAGGGAAGTGGTAGGAGCCCATAACCTGGATCTTCTAAAACTTGACTGGACAAAACACTAATGAGCATGGGTAATTTTTCTGCCGTAGGTGCCAGGGAATGGTTCTGTGATCTGATGGCATCTTTCCACTCTGGATTCCATCCTGGAACAGGCCTGTCTAGGTTGTCCAAACCCTCTCTTGCTCTCATGAAACTGATAGGCTTGGTGTGTGGGACAGTGGGGTCATTTTTGGCTGGAGGTAGAGCTGAGAACGCTTTTAAGTGAAGTGACAAAGGCAACTTGTAACCCACTTGGATGTGAAGTGAGAGGGAGGCTGGAGATGTTAAACAAGCCTTGGCCACTAATGCATGGTCCCTGCTGTGGCTTCCCTGCAGGGGGCTCTGACGATGCATGGGCTGATACCGAAGACCTTTCAGAAGAAGATTCTGCATTCAGGTCTGTATGTGGTATTTGGGTTGGGGGAGAGGAATTAAGAGCTGATGGCTAGTTCAGCCTCTGAATTTCCAACTCCTTCCTGTCTAAACTGAACTGTGGGATCAGTGTGGGGTCACTGCAGCCTGTGGGCTCTTGTTTTCCTTGTACATAAAGATGAGCCCTTCAGAACATCTCAGGATGTAGGTACAAAAACTAAAACCTAATGTGCTAGCACACTGAAAGACCTATGGGTAATGGCAAAGAGAACTAGACAGGTTCACAGCACAATATGGCAACGCTGTATAAACGAGGCATCATGTTCACACTGTTGGACTTGATGGGGAATGAATTCAAGGAAGTCCTAGGTCTGTGTTGAGCAGGAGGTCAGACCAGTCTATCAGGGGTCCCATCTGCCTGTTACATCTGTGAATCACACCAGGAAGCGGCTAGCCCCGTTCTCTAGTTCTTCTTAGGCTATGGCTAGGGGGCTCCATTCACTTCTCAACACCGGGTTCTGACGCTTGCGTGTTATAGTTACATGGAACATAGTTTATGATTCTATCAGGGTTATCCTTGAGAGAAAGTGCACAGTTTACGCCCTGGAGCTATCCCACCTGCAGAGGCAGCACCTGCATTCCTGCCCTTTTCTGATGCTGCCACAGGCAGAAATGCAGGCGCTGCCTCTGAAGAAGGGGTAGCTCCAGAGCATAAATTCGCCTCTAGTCTTCCAGGAGATTGTGCTTTCTGAGCATGTCCAAGTCTATAGGGGAAAGGCCTCCAGTCCTTGAACTGAGGCCTGCTTTTCTTGCTTGGTGCTGTGCACTTTCTCTCAAGGATAAGTACATCACAGAAAGTCACACAGGTTCTGAGATTCAGCCTAATTCCTTGTTATAAAATTAGCCCTTAACCCCTCTGAGTTCTTAGTGAGCAGCTGGGCAGTCGTTGTAGGAATGAATGGGACCAGCTTGCTTCTTGGTTGCAGGTTTTTACTGAAGGGGTCCAGAAGTCATTACTGTGGTGTAGGGTAGGAGAGCTCTGGCTAGTGCGGCTTGAGTACTGCTAGTGGAGCTCTACTTCAGCAGTATAATCCAGTCTCACCACAGCCCTGGGAAGGAAATTGAACCTGTCTGGGTGGCCCTGAGAATCTTGCTTTCCCTTGTACCTTGTTGCAGGAGTGCAGATTCCCAGTTGTTTGACAAGGTCCGAGGACATGACATCAAGCTGCTTCGATACCTGTCTATCAGGTATATCTGTGACCTAATGGTGGAGAACAAGAAAGTGAAGTTTGGCTTAAAGTATGTATGGCATCCTTTGTCTATATGTGGGCTTTGGAATGGAGCTGCTGCTTAGATTGTGCAGACCAGTCTGACTTCCCCTAACTGCATTCCAGAAGGAGTTCCTAGATCCCTCATGGCAGGGCCTTCTAGAGATGTTATCCAGACATTCAGCCGGTGCCTTAAAGTGAAACCCCAGAGGTATACGAGGCTGTACGTCAAGGTCCTCTCTTCCATACCCAAGTTGAGAGTGCCAGTGCCTTTGTGAAGATCGTGGTAGTGGGGTGAATAGCTGCTTAACTTTGCCGTCTTCTGCAGTCACAATAGGTTCCTGTTTGTCTTATGGCTTCTCTGAGTAGGGAGTGGGTGGGTGGATGTTCTGATCCATTGGGCACAATCCCACATGGCATCATAGAATCATAGAATATCAGGGTTGGAAGGGAACTCAGGAGGTATCTAGTCCAACCCCCTGCTCAAAGCAGAACCAATCCTCAACTAAATCATCCCAGCCAGGGCTTTGTCAAACCAGGCCTTAAGAAGCTCGAATGATGGAGATTCCACCACCTCCCTAGGGAACCCATTCCAGTACTTCACCACCCTCCCAGTGAAATAATGTTTCCTAATATCCAACCTAGACCTTCCCCACTGCAACTTGAGACCATTGCTCCTTGTTCCATCAGGTACCACTGAGAACAGTCTAGATCCATCCTCTTTGGAACCCCCTTTGAGGTAGTTGAAAGCAGCTATCAAATCCCCCCTCATTCTTCTCTTCTGCAGACTAAACCATCCCAGTTCCCTCAGCCTCTCCTCATAAGTCATGTGCTCCAGCCCCTTAAACGTTTTTGTTGCCCTCTGCTGGGCTCTTTCCAATTTTTCCACATCCTCCTTGTAGTGTGATGCCTGAAACTGGACACAGTACTCCAGATGAGGCCTCACCAATGTCGAATAGATGGGAATGATCACATCCCTTGATCTGCTGGCAATGCGCCTACTTATACAGCCCAAAATGCCGTTAGCCTTCTCAGCAACAAGTGCACCCTGTCGACTCATATCCAGCTTCTCGTCCACTGTAACCCCTAGGTCCTTTTCTGCAGAACTGCTTCCCAGCCATTCGGTCCCTAGTCTGTAACAGTGCATGGGATTCTTCTGTCCTAAGTGCAGGACACATCATAGCTGTGATGCGACTTCCTCCTGTGAGGCTAGTTGGTGCAATGATCAGGAGACTCATTTTTGAGTGGAAGTGTCCTTCCAGTCTGTGGGTGGAGGAATGACTGGGAATGTCTCCTCTGGGATTCAGCTGAGCTGAGGGTGTGACTGTCCGTGAGCTGGACTCTTACTCCACAACTGGAGTCGGGGCTGTCCTGTCATGTAACACTGTAGGAGGAATTGCTTGATTATGCAGATTCTTCTAATAGGCCAGATGGAGTGGCTCTCCTGCGCTCTGGGAGTTGGTGCCTTTGTGTTGAATGCACTAAATACATGCACTGTTCTCTTCTCATCCTTCTCAGTGTGACGTCTTCCGAGAAAGTGGACAAAGCTCAGCGCTATGCTGATTTTACCCTCCTCTCCATCCCATATCCAGGTACAGGACTGATGTCCAGAGGGACTCCAAGGGCCAGGTGACAATCTGCTGGTGGGGATTGGGAATTGTCTCTGTGTGTGGTGAGGCAACTGGGAGTTGCTGGATGTTTCTCTTATTTCTCTGGAGGGGGAACTCCTCTCCTGAGGGCAGCAGGGGAGGGACTAGAGGATGCAGCCAGCATCAATCTGCATTGAGCCCTCCTTGTGGTGGCAGAAGGGTCTCCAGTGCATGGAGGAGGTCCCAAAGATGTAGCTGGGTTCAGAAGCTTCCTCTCTGTATCCAGCCAAGGTGCTGCAGCCCCACCCCAGGCTGCATGCTTGGGAATTTGCCACGGAAGCCGCCTGTTGATGAAAAAACATTTTAAAGACATTTCTAGTCTTTGTCATTCTGAAGAGAACTGCCATGCTAGTCTGCAGTGCAGTGCCCGGAGACTGCAACTGATGTGAACTGCTTCAGTTGGCCGTGCTGGCTGTGTTAGCTCTGGAGCATAGCGAGGGCCCTTGTCAATTGCTGGTTAATACTACTCACATAAACACAAATGGAGGGGCTCAACCTGCCCATTGGTGCTGGGTTCAGTTACATGACTGAGTGTACAGAAGGTGAGATGGCTCCTTTCGGGGGGGAGGGGGACGGGACTCTCGGGGTTCAAGGCTCCATCCCTCTGCTCCTGTCCACAAAGGACGGGGTGAAAGGGAGATTCATTCCCCCTATTGCAAAGCATCAGCTGCCACAGCTGCTGCTCCAAACCCAAGCTCTTTCCCCCTCCTCTCCCTTGCCAGACCTCCCAGCATGTCCCCCCGATGTCCTACAGTGAAGGTGAAAATTGAGACAAAGACCAGGGACAAAAGAAAACTGGGGGGCTGCATTAAAATAAGCTATGTAAACCGAGCTATGTACCAAGTTTGCTATGCCATGTAGTCAAGGTGCCAAGAAATGAAGCCAATGTCGCTGTCTTCTGGGATTAGCTCCATAAACATCTGCCTGCCACTTCTACACGACTTGAGCACGTGTGTGTGCAGCAGAGTTTCGTCTCAGCGAGCCATAATGTCCCCATGGCCAGGTCCGGTGGCTAATTCTGTGAAGGGTTTAGACAGAGGAGGGAGAATTGCACAGGAGGCTGTGAAAACAAAATGCTGCTGTGTTGTGGGGCCTGGCGCACCCCACTTATTATAGTCACAGTGTCATTGAAACACTCCCTCCTCTCCTCGTGCCCGTGCAGCTGCTGCCCTTAGCAGCTCCTGCTTCCATGCTGGAGTTGTTCAGAGTGTTGCCTAATCACAGTAGGATGTGGAAGGAGAGTAATACTGTGCATTGCATTAAGCCAGGTGCATATACACACAACCTGAGCAACATGGCGAATGGGTTGTAAAACTTGGTGCAAATATTCAAATTCAGGTTGTATTGTAAGAATTTCAGGTTTTTAGACTGGCTTGCTCTGAGCTGGAGTTTCCAGAATGGAGTGAGCACATGTATTGAAGGAGAGGAGTCTGTAGATGTGCTTATGCTCCCATGATTCAAATGGCTTCCTCTCATTCATAGAATCATAGAATATCAGGGTTGGAAGGGACCTCAGGAGGTATCTAGTCCAACCCCTGCTCAAAGCAGGACCAATCCCCAACTAAATCATCCCAGCCAGGGCTTCGTCAAGCCAGGCCTTAAAAACCTCTAAGGAAAGTGATTCCACCACCTCCCTAGGGAACCCATTCCAGTGCTTCACCACCCTCCTAGTGAAAAAGTTTTTCCTAATGTCCAACCTAAACCCCTCCACTGCAACTTGAGACCATTATTCGCAGACATCTGATGTGCCCATCGTTGCAGAACTTAGGTACCAGTTCTCACTGCCATCACTCTGAATTGGCTCTCTGGACTTCTTCTGTTTGTTGAGTTGCCAAGGGGGCTTTTCAAACAGCAAAGTGTTTAGGAGCCTCTTACTGGGGTGGAGGTGGTGGGATTGGGTCAGACATCATTTAAGCCAGATTTAAGTTTTATAATTATTAATATAAAACTTAAAAAACGAAAAACAAAACAAAACAATGTCTGATCCTTTTTGGTTCGTTGGATGTGAGCTCTCTGGGGCAGAGATCATCTTGTGTGCAGTGCCTAACGCAGTGGGGCCGTGATCCCTGATTGGTCTCTGCTCGCTACCGTTGCACAAACAGTGGTTCAGAAGAGCTCCTGCCTGGGGCAGTGTGGTCTGCCAGAGTCTGCAGACAGCTGTTAGCACTGCTGTGCAGAGCTTTGCCAAGCAATATTGAAGAGACTCTCACTGCTTGGTTCTGAGAACTCTGGGCAGTAGTGACCTGTGCAGATGGCAGCAGAGTAGTAAGGTGGCTTATAGGAGAAGAGGACCCAAAAACATAGGCTATAGGAAGTGTGGGCTAGTGGGTTTCCCCAGTCCACGAGGCGCGTGAGAAAGAGAGAGAGGTCTCTTTCCCTCCTAGCAATGAGTGTGTACCAAGGGTTCACACTGACCAAACGTGAGGTTGTCTGAAACTTGCTGTGCTTCCCCCCCATAGCATTGCCTCTGGACCTGCTAGTGTGGGTGGGGACTCAGCGCCCCTCTTCCCTGTAACTGGCAGTCTCTGGTGTGCTCCTCAAGTCCTACTGGAAACACTTACCAACATGTCCGCTGACCTCCCCTCAGGGTCACTGCAGGTGTGGGGCTCTGGTGCTCAGTGGCAGAGGACCTCTCTCCTAGTGTGCCAGGGCCGTTCAGTCCTGTCTGTCCCCTAGAGCTCTGCTGAGGCACTTCAGCCCTGCTCACAGACCTGTCGGGATCTCACGATACAGCTTTGTGGTGGTCCTGGGGGCTGGGGCTCGTTATGTGAAATGTGCTGTTTGGGAAAGGAGGGATATCGGGGTCCCTCAAGCTCCAGACGTGCTCAGTCTTTGGCGTTTGCTCTCTCCAAGTCATGCTTTGGAGCGTTGCCGCACGCTGGGCTGATTGCTGCTCTTTAACTCCTACAGACATACTGTTGCTGATTCACTTGGTGCTCTGGGGCCTCTGGCTCCTGAGCTAAGGCTGACAGTCCCAAAGGGCTTTTGCTGCTCGTGATCAGTTATCTGCACTGTCGTTTATTACCTCTTCTCTTGCAGGCTGTGAATTTTTTAAGGAGTACAAAGACCGGGATTACAGAGCTGAGGGTCTCGTATTTAACTGGAAGCAGGTACCAAGATCTCTCTGACAGGGTAGCTCGCAGTTCTGTTATGCCTGGCAGTTGAATTTGGGCTTTCAAAATAGCAGGTGAAGTCTGTGCTTCCTCCCTGGCACGGGAAGGGAATCAGCAGTCCTCAGACCAAACAAATGGAGGGCATCTCTGAACACTAACTCCTTAAAGAGTAGCTCAGGCCAATGGTCTAGCCTCCTATGGCAAGTGTGGTGTTCTGGCGTCCTGGTATCCATCAACATGGTGTCATCATGTAATAGATGTCCTTTGTATGTGGTTTGTCCCTCCTTCATGGGAGGACAGGGGGCAGGCCTTGAGGACCCTTGAACTCACCTGGCTGTAGGCTGTACTGTAGTGCTCCCCTCTCTCTTGTGGGGCAGACAGAGCGTAACAGAAGTGATGTGGTCTGCCCCAGATGCTGGCAGTGCAAGGAGAAGGGAAAGAATGCCTTGCAGCTATCAGTCCTGGCGTCTCCTATTTTGGAGGAGCATGCTGCAGTGCAAGGGGAATGTAGGCGTGAGAGCGTGAGGGAAGCTGTGTGTTGGGGTCTGGTAATAACCCAAGTCATGAGGATTTCTGGGGTGATGGGCGGCGGGCAGCATGTTGTGATGTGTGGAGTATCTGTGGGAGCTCCTTTGTACTGTAGGGTGGGAGGAATATGCTGCTCTCTTCAGAGGAATGGTCTCTCAAAGCTGAGATGGCGTTTCCAGTCTCCAAGCACTGTGTAAGGGCATCACTTCTTTGCTCTTAGAATGCTGAGGGACACTGCAGACAACTGGTTTCAGCTCTCAAGCAGCCTGTGTTCTTGGGTGGGATTGGCTCTGGGACAGCTGTGCAATGGAGAACCCCTGAAATGGCTGGAGACTGCTTTGTCCCCAGCTGTCTCCTCTCCTGATCGGGGGAAACAGTCTCGGTGTGCGCCAATCACTGCAGCAAATCCTAAGCATTCCCCTCACAGCAGGCGTCCCCATCCAGAAGCACTCTGTAGCCCTCATTAGGCAGAAACAGTCGTGCACTGTTAGCATCCAGAACACAAGCAATGATCAAGTCACTCCACAGTTTGTGCTACTGGGCCCTGTTCCGCTAGAAGCATTGTTTGTCTCTTGCTGTTTTGCTGTCTAACTGGTTACCTGCCAATGGCTTATCTTCTCTTCAGCAGTACTCTGTGGTTGACTGAGATGTCTCTTTGCAGGATTACGTAGATGCTCCATTAAGTATCCCAGTGTCTCTGACCCGGTCTTTGAACATTGACTGGAGTGAGTACCAGGTGAGGAGTGGGGTGCTCACTGGTGAATTCAGAGTAAGGCCGTAAGGGGCCATTCTGGTTCTCTAGTCTGTCCTCTTGCATGGTGCAGGTTCTGCAGCATCCCCCGGTGAGTCTAGTGGCAGGTTTAGCTGCATGCTCTGCTGGGATGGCTCCCCTGGTGGCAGAGCTCTGCAAGTAGGAACATGCCTGTCGCACAAGTGCTCAGATAATGAGGCTGTCACTCCCTGCATCTAAGAGCAGGGAGCTGCACGTACAGAATGAGCCCTTCCACCACTGCAGATCAGGCAGTGCCATCCAAAATGCCACTGCCCAAATCCTTTCCTGCCTCTTGCTTCCAAGCATGGTCCTCTGTGCCTCCCGTCCCATCGGTGTTGCTTCACTGGGGTCCTCGCATCTGCGTTTGCTCTTACCTTCAAAGTGTGTGTGCTGTGTGGCCTCCTTTTGTGTCCCCACCACTCTTCCAGTGATGCCAGCCTCCACTTTTCTCTTTTTCTCTCCTGAGCACCTCCATGCTGTCCTGTGTGCATGGAATCGCCTTGTGGAATCCTCCCTCCACCTTCGTCTGGTCTAAACACTCCAATACCCCTTTGCAGCATTGCCTAGAAAAGCAGCTGACTTAAACTCCCAAACCAGAAATGTCACTAACATGGGGCATTCCTGGCCTCAGCCATTTTGCTTGCATGCATCAGTGCCAATGCAAATTAAGCTGGGCAGTGGGGAGACAGCAACATGGCTGCCTGTTTTCTAGATAGGTTCAAAATCCCCAGAAAAATAGGCAGTTCTGGTCCAACATGCCCCATGTTATTACTGTCCCTCACGCATGGCTAATGAGGCCCTTCTTGGATTTGAAAACAACATCCCTTAGTTTCAGAATAGCCAAATAGTAGCTGCAGTAAATTACTGAATCCCAGCTATACAGGCCTAGCTTGTGTAGGCGCACAGGGTGGGTTCATGGAGTTACATCTGTGAAAGGAACGTGAGATGTGCCTTCTCCAGATGGGCACACAGAGAAGGTGTTCCCGTTTGACGGATGGCTAAAGCGATGACCCATCCTGCTCCACAGAGCCCTCAAGGTGCGATTGTTCAGTGTGGTGATGGCCTGTGAAGATGGTATACATACAAGTGATTGTAAAATACATGCCACACTATCGCGTCACTGGCATAGCCGGCATTTCATCTGATTCTATTGATACATCACCAGCAAAAAGCAAAATCTGGGCCAAGCGCCGTAAATGCCGAGTGTTGCACTCACGCCTTACCGCGTTCGCTAGACACTTCCCGAAGGAGCATGCCTTCCGTGGCACTTCTGGACAGACTTCATTTGCTACTGAAAGATTATCAGCCAGGGCTTCTTTCCTTCTGCCTTCATGGTGCCAGGTGAGTCAGTGCTTTTGGTTCCGACCTGCAGCAGTGTCTGTAGTCAGTTCAGACAGGAACATGGACAACTCTTCACTTGACCAGTGTGCTCCCCTCATTCACTACTGCAGCAGCAGCACGAGTTACCACTGAGGCTCCCACAGCTTCCTTAGCGCTGCATTTCCACACTGCATTAGAGCGCAGCTGCACTACAGGCTGTTCCACTTCACTTCCTGACTTTCTGCAGCTCCCTCAGCCTCTCCAGTTTTCGATGGCAAGTTGTAGTACAGAAGAGCCTGGCATGCTCCATCCTCCACTGCTTGCCCTGGAGTACTAAGAGGCTCTCTCAGCCTCTCAAAGTTGGTGCCATTATTTGGCAAAGGATCAGCAATGAAAATACTAAAATACCAACATAAACAACAGGAATCAAAAGTAACCAACAGTCTCAGAGCGGAGCCAGTCAGAGCACAGATGCCCTGGAGCACAGCCGACTCTGTTCATCAGAATACCAGGCAGGCGGATGAACTCTGGGAATCACTCACCCCAGGTATCCTCTGACAAGATTAGGGGGAGAGCAGATGAAAGGCCCAGCATAAAATGTTGAGAGGACATGTGCCGCTGCCCCCTAGACATATGGTGTGTCCCTTTCCCCCACTTACCTGTTTCTGAGATTGCAGAGCAAGGCAGGTGTCTTTGTACATCTGACTGTCACTGAGCGCTTTCGGGTGCTACTGCAGTGTTCTGTCTGCTGCTGCTGGAGCAGGGCTGAGAAGAGACTCTGTGCATTTGCTGTCAGTGAGGAAGATTAGAAGGTTCGGTTGCCTGCACCCTCCATGCCTTCCCCAAACTCAGCCTTGCTGGGGTGGTGGTGAGTGCAGGCTGCCAAAGAGGCAGAGCCCCCTGCAGTCAGTCACCACTTGATGGCCAAATGCTGATGGGCTGTGATCGTGCTAACAGGGCAGTGAAAGGGTTTTGTTTAGGGAGGTAAAATATCTGCTTCCCGTGTCCCTGTAGCATTTGAGCTGTCTGGATTGAGCCACCCTCCTGTGCTACTTCTGGGAATGCCGTGGCTCAAGAAGTCTGTTACCTGTCTGTGGAGCAAGGGGAGGGGGTCACTTAGACAGGCTTGTCCGAGCCTTGCAGGCAGAGCACTCCAGTCACAGGGAAGGCTCTCCTAACCACGGCATGCCTGTCCCAGCACGCACTGCAGCTGGAATGCCACCGTTCAGTCACCGTTCCCCATACACATTTGGGGTTTTGGCAGAAGTGAGTCGGCACCCAACAGGGAGTTCTTTGGCTCTGGGTCATCGTCCTGAACATACTGTGGCCCGGGGGAGCTCAGCAGAATATCTATATTTCGTATGCAGCTTGGTCCGCCTTGCTGCTGCGATGGCAAAATGGGTTCTGTGTCCTCCCTTTAGTCAAAAGAACCTGTTCTTGGAGGTTTGAACAGCTTCTTGGGGAAGTCCTGTGAGCAGCAGAATTGCTTTCATTGCGCAGTCCCTGGTCCCAATCTCTGCCTTGTCGGCAGCATCTCCTGGACTGTACGGCTGGCACCTTGGCAGGCCAGTGGGAGGCCGGGTAGGGAGGGGGAGGACTGCCCCCTTGGATATTGCCATGGGATTCTCTTAGCCCTAGCGCCCTCTTCCTGCATTCGGCCGTGGAGAGAGGAGAGCAGGCTCCCTATGCTGCAGGGCAGTGGTTAATTGTATGCAGGGCCTCACCTCCTGTTCTCCACAGAGCTGGGACCTGGTGCAACAGACACAGAACTACCTGAAGCTGCTGATCTCACTCATCAATGGGGACGGTGAGGTTTGCGCCTTCTCTGCACTCCCAGCTGGCTCTGTGGCCAGAGCGTATGGGCTTTCTCCAGGGCACTAACACTGCCACTGGCCAGACCTTTTAGAGAACATGACTTTCTCTTCCTGCCCCTTGTGGGATGTTGTCCTGGACTTCAGTACTCAAAGGGGAGTCCTGTTACCCAGGAAAATTCCAACCGTTGGACGAGGCCTCTCCTTCCCCACTGGCAAGGCGGCTGATTATGTAAAAATCAAATTGTCAAAGACCAAGGTCTCACTTTCCCCCAAAGTGAGTTAGACCCCAGCTCTGAGCCTCCCTGGTGCGATGAGATGGGCGCCAGGTCACTTTGGTGCTTTTGAAAGCTATGCGCTAAGACTAGGGTTTGTAGAAGCTGAAGGGAAAAGCCTGCTGTTCCTATCTTGCTGGGGTCTTTTCTCTGGGTTTGGCCTCAGAAGGGGCTCCAAAAGGGTCTCCTTTTATCTGTTCATTTTCATTCTCTTCTTGCCAAGCCCCTTAGCTCTGGGCTGGTGGCTTATAGATCTAGAGCAGTGTCAGATACTGCACTCAACACTCACAGAGTTAGATCCGTCAGATCTCTGCCAACACCCTCGCAGCCTAGCAGGAGCCGTGAGTGACTTAGCAGCCAAGTTGTGTGCTGCTGCCAAATGGCCTGTGCCCTGCGAATGGTCTGTATAATGGAGGTGGTGGTGGTGGTGGCCTGTTCTTGGCCACTCTGCTCTGTGGAGATGTCCTCACATCTTGGGGGTGAAAGGGGACCTGCTGCTCCTGGAGTTGAGTTCTAGCTCATTCAGACTGGAAGAAGGATGGAAATGTTCACCTCAGGCAGGCTTGGTGCTTTGATTGGTGAGGGGCTAGGGGAGGTGTAACTGGCCAGCTGTTTTCCCGTCATGGGGATTCCTTACTCCTAGCAGCTGGGGAGACTAGGATTGCAATGGTTTGGCATGACATGCTGAATCCAGGGACTTTCCAAGTCCTTCATTCTGGAGACAGCACTCGCCCAAGAGGACATTCTAGCTAGTGAGGCCAGTTGTGCTCTCCCTTCCCTCCCCTGCAAACAGCCCTCGGCGCTGCAGGGGAGGGGCGTGCAGTGAATCACAGGGCTAGTGTAAGTAACACACCATTCTCCTTACAAAGCTCTCTCTCTCCCTCTCCTTCCCGCCCCTGGAGCAGATGACAGCGGGCTCCTGGTGCACTGTATATCCGGCTGGGACCGAACCCCTCTCTTCATTGCCCTCCTGCGCCTCTCCTTGTGGGCCGTGAGTACAGAACGGACTTGCTGCGCCTCGGGAGTGACAGTTTGGGGGTGGCTGAGCAGCCATGTGACCCAAAGAGGGTTCCTAGCTACCAGGGCAGCGTCTGGAGAGGGGTGTGGGAATGGGCTCTGGAGGCACAGCCTGGTGTGCTGGCCTGTACTGAGGGGGGCAAGGTAAGGCACCTGCAGCTCTCCATTAGGGCTGCATCTGCTGCTTTGGACATGAGATGCTGTGTAACGGAGATGGGGGCTGCTCCGCACCTGGTGGGGGGGACACAGCCAGCTGAACGTCCCCCTTTGTGGTGCTGGAGATGCTCTCCTTGGCGGTTCCCGGTGGGGCTTGCACCCTCAGCCCCCGTTCTAGTGGCTGCTGCATCCCTGAGGCTTCCCTCCTCTTTCCTTTCCAGGATGGGCTTATCCATGCCTCTCTGGAGCCTGTGGAGATTCTTTACCTGACAGTGGCCTATGACTGGTTCCTTTTTGGGTAGGTTCGCTGAGAGGTGCAGACACTGCCCAGGGCTGGGCAGGCTCTCAGAGGGGCCCTCTCATGGTCTGGTTAGGGGGTGACCTGCTTGGGTTGAGGGGATGGCTTTCCTCAGAGGACTTGGCACATCTCCTTTGAGCTGCTTGCCGCCTTGCTGGGTGGGAGGGGCTTGTACAGGTTCTGCCCAGTGCCTAAGGCCGCTGCCTGTGCCTGACAGCTCATGGCCTGGTCCTTCACTGCTCATTCTCATTCCTACTTTGTGATCTCCTTTCCCTTGCTCTCTTTCCAGGCACATGTTGGTTGATCGGCTCAGTAAAGGAGAAGAGGTGAGTGGCCCTGTAGGAAGCAGTAGGTGAGCAGGGCCTGAGTGCAGAACTCTACCACAACGCAGCAGGCTCAAGGTAGCAGCAGTCCTTGCAGCTCGGCGTCTCATTGATCTGGCTGGGCATCCATTGTTGCCAGGCCTTGGCGGTATTAGGACCGTACCTTGCGTCTGCTCCTTCCTTGCATGAAAGAACGCTGTCCCGGGGCCCAAGGACTGTGGCTGGATTAGATCTTGTAATCCTGGCTTGTCCGCTGTTAGTGCAGCAGGGTGTTCCTTACCTCATCTCAGACAACAGTGCCTGGAGATATAACGGTTCGGTTCAGCTCTGAGAAGGGATGCTTCAGGCTTCTGAATTCAGAGTGCTGAAACATAGTTAGCTGAGAAGTTGTTCACAAACTGGGTGGCTAACCCGCACACCTCTCTTCGGGGCACTCTGGCACCGGGGGGTTCATAGCTGCTATTTAGCGATCAGATGCATCGCAGTCCTGACACTTGTGATCCTTGCAGATAAGCTGTCCTGTTGCTGTCATGCCGGCAAGAGACATTTGTGTTAGGCGATGGGAGACGTGTGGGGCGCAGCCAGATCAGAGAGCAGGCTGTGCCATGATACTTGGTGTTGGAGAGATCACTGCTCTCCTGAGGCCCTTATTCTGCTGCTGGGTGACCCTCACCCTCTGGTGCTGCATTGGCAAGGACATGGGACCTGTCCTGGCCCTTCTCGACTGGGGTGGGCCTTGTGTGAAGGTCCTTGGTTAAGAGCTTTCTGACATGTACTCACCCAGCTTGCCCCTTTCAGCAGGCAAGGGTGGTGGTACCACCCCTGGGGGGAGCTTCCACACTCAGATCCAGGGCAAGCCAGCAGAGGGCTCTGAAAGAGAAGGCCCAAAACGTGACTGTGGCTAACGCTGGACTCTCCGTTGGTAACTGCAGATGCATTGCTGTCTCATCTCCTCTCCTCAGCATCCTCCCCCCATTAAAATAAGAGGCTGCAGCCCCTGTGAATTCTTATCAAGCTTCTCTTCTCTCTCCCTTTGCGCAGATTTTCTTTTTCTGTTTCAATTTTCTGAAGCACATCACCTCTGAGGAGTTCTCTGCTGTGAAGCTGCAGAGGTAAGGAGCTTGTGCCGGCTGCTGCCTGAACTAAAGAGCCAAGCAACTCGTTAGTGCTGTTACCATGGGGAAATGGAAGCCCTGGTGTCCTGGCCCAATTTCCCTTAATTTCTTCTGCACTCAGAAGACTGAAGAATTGGGCCAAGGCTTGTGAAGTGCACACGTCATGCTCGGAAAAGCTGCCCAGGCTGAAATGTGCTCTCAGCTGAATGAAGTGTCTGTGGGGTCCATTAGCCCAGCTGAGTCAATGGCCGAGAGGGCTCTGACTCGCCCTCTGGCCACGCAGCAAGTCCCGTCTGTGCTGCCCTAAGAGAAGGGCCTCGGGGGAGCAGAGAGGGCTGGACAATAGCCCCTCGGTGTGTAAGGATGGTAGGAATCTAGCCCCTCCCTGGAGGAGGCTTCTAACAGCTTTAACTAAACCTCTCTCTGTATAGGATTCTGCCAGGTCCCTCCAGGCTGAAGGAGCTGAGCGCTCTCCTCCCTTCCCACCCCAGCTGGGAGTGGGGGTAGAAGCACATCGGTTACCATCACCCCAGCCCGGGACTGCTTCTCTGGAAGGGGAATGTTGGGACCCATAGCACTCCAAACACCAGTTCTGTCACATGCCAGGCGAGCAGAGGGACAAGCCCCATTCTGTTTGCCGTCCTTTGCTGCCGTGATGGAAGGCAGCGGGCATGCGGGCTGGGGACAGGTCGAGGGTCAGTTAGTGCTCTGAGATCCCTAAACTGCACAAGCCCCTCTTCGCTGGCTTGGCCTGGCAGGATGGCAGCAGACATCCCGTGGCTCTGATCCTGTGTAACTGTTTCCCATTCCCCCCAGGAGGAAGAGCCTGCTGCCTGGCTTCACAGTGGAAGAAATCTGCATGCTCAGTGAGTGCTGTCCTGGAACGCTGGCCACTCCCCTTGATGCGAGTACAGAGCTCCGGGCTGAATAGATTTCTAGGGGAAGTGCCACGACCTGTTTGTTTCTTTCTCCACTCCACACACGTTAAGCCCTCGGGCACCAGCAAGGATGGGGGTGGGAAGTAGGATGGGGACGTGGCTAATCAAAGGCTCCCAGACTTGGCTTCAGTCTGCTCCTGTCTTCCTTCTTGCAGAGCAGAGGGATCGGGGCAGCACCACGAGCCTGAGCAGTGACTTCTCCCTAGTGCTGGAGAGTTCACCAGGAGCAGCTGGGAGCTTCACCTCTGAGGCTGTGGAGCTGATGCCAGCTGGCGCACAGACTCAGGCTGCTTGGTAAGAAGCCACCCAAGCACCCGGCCAGGGCATAGCAGGCAGGGGCAGGTTCAAGCTGTTGCCTTGTGCAGTGCTCAGAAGGTGGCGTATTGAGCAGGGAGTTGCCATCTCCTCGCTGAGCACCCGCTCCATGTGGCACAGGCACCAACAGCACACTGCAGGGAGTGAAGGAAGGGCACTAACCTGGGCCTGTGCTACTGAACTCCAGGAGACACTGAGAATGGGGCACCGTGTGCTTCCACGGGAGCCTGGTCCACGATCTGAGGACAGAGCAGCTGCTCGCATGGCCTAGCCCTGTTGTGTTTGTTTCTGAAATGCACTTAAATCACAACAAAGCTTGTTGTTTCTTGCAGTCTCGCCTGCTGCAGAGCTGCGGGTGGTTCCATGCATGGAGTGTGACTTTCTTACTTCCCATTAGTAAGACTGCATCTCCCAGGGGACTTGGGTGAAGAATGATCACTCCAAAAGGAGCAGTCCTTGCTCCCTGTGCACCCAGCTGGCGCAGTGTGGAGGTGCCAGCTGGAGCCAGGGTTAACCTTCTACAGTAGGCTGCCCGAGCTAATAGCTGCCTCTATAAAGCCAAGTACCTGGGCTGGGTGCTGAAGCTGGCTAGACGGTTGGTTACTGCTCTTGGAGATGGCTCCAAAAAAGATTGCAAAACCCTAGCCACTTCTCCTTTAAAAGTGACGGGAGAGAGTCTCTCCTAGGTCTGGTTATCTCTGTGGCTGATATGAAGCCATAGAGGTGAAATTAGGGCCAGGAAAGGGGGTATATCTGGCAGACTCACTACTGTAGGGGCAGCTGGGTTTGGGGATTACAGAGCCTTTCTCTGGGGTTGCCCCTCTGAGTTTAATTTCTTTCTCTCCTCTCCCTAAACGCAAGTTGTGATGCTATTTTGTGCCGCAATTATTTTAAATTAAATCTGGACTGTGCTTGGGGCATCTGGAAATGCTCTGGGGGAGAGTAACCTGCGGCACACTTCTGGCAACCCAGGCTTCCTCACGCCTTGTGCAGGGAAATTTTTAATGAACCTGGGAACCATGAGAGCCGAGATGAGAAGGCTGAAACAGCACACTTGCGTACCTGATCTACCGCAGGGTCACCTCTAACATGAGCGCCTGTCTGTCCACAGCGAACCGACCGCGACAAGTACAAAGCAGCCCCTTCACCCCAGGGCTCTGGGTAATGGCCAGTACTTCATAGGACCCACAATGGTAGGCCACAGACTTAAAACCTGAAGAGCATTGTTCCTCCCCCAGGCGCTTCCTGTTAAAGCAAAACATGGACTAGCCAGGATGTATTGGGAAGTCTAGAGGAGGAAACAGCTGCTGTTCTTGTGGGGTTGACTCATACTTGTGTGTTTTTGCTTCACTCACTTACTGTGGATGCCGGGGGGCTGGGGCATTGCTGTGGGTGCTAAACAATTCCACGTACGTGCGTTCTGCCAAACGCACAGGCTCTCCTTCCTTAGGTAGACACTGAGATCCCTGCAGGTTACGCAGGGAGGAATGTTGGCAGAGTGCTAACACCTGAGGTCCATAACACGTCGTTAGCAGCTGAGGTGTGGGACATTTGAGGCCTGGTCTACAATAAACGTTTAGATCAACATAAGTACATGCTCAGTGGTGTGAAAAAACTGAGCACCGTTACTGTGCCTGGTTAACCCTCAGTGTAGACACAGCTCTGTCGACAGAAGAATGCTTCTCAACCTAGCTACTGCCTCTCGGAGAGATAGAGTTCCTCCAGCATTGGAAAAACCTGTCCATGGCCGTGACAGCAGCATTGCTGGGGCACCTCAGCCCCCCATGGTGCAGACAAGCCCTTGTGGGGTGAAAGGAGGACATCGTGTTCTCCTCCTCTATACAAAGAGCTGGGTTTAGCTGTGGATTCTCTGGTGTCTGTACTTGTGGTCTCTCTGGAGGCCAGGGTGGCTACACTAGCTTGTAGGGAGCCTTGGATTTAAAACCTTCCTTCAGGGCTCTGCCTGCCCCAGTTCTTGTCACCAGATTGGGCATTTCATTAGCTCTGCTGGTTCGCACTGAGGACAACATTGCAGTGCCAGCAGGAGGGTAAGGGCTAGAGAGGGCTTTGGCCAAATACTTGTAGTTTGGGAGAATGGAGCTCGCGCTCCTCCCAGAAAATCCTTGGTGTCTGAGGAGAACCCTGATTGACTTGCAGGCCTGGGGGATCAGTTCATAACTCTTCCTCCATTGGCAGGCCTGTAAGGGAAGCAGTAATGGCTTTCAGCCAGGAGCCGCTGCTGGGCAGCAAACTGGACAGGAGTTTGGAATGTGGTACGACTAGAAGAGGGCCAATGCAGAGACATGCCAGCCAAGTAGGGAGAGCAGCCCTGTCTCTAGAGCTGTGATGCGACTGCACCCTTCAGCGGGGGGCCCAAGCGGAGGAGTGACAGCTATCAGAGGCTGGGCACAGCTGGCTGACTTGTCAAGAAAGATTGAAGGGACGCAGAGATCCCTCTCCTCCAGCTACTTACACAGTTTTATTCACCTGGGTATGTCTACACTGCTGTGAAACCCCCACTGCTGGCTGCATTGACTGACTGGCTCTCGGGAAGTAAAATTGCAGCATAGATGTGTGGGGTCAGGCTGCAGCCCATGCTCTGGGTCCCCACGAGGAGGGAGGGGTCCCTGTGCCCAAATGTCTACAAGTCAATTTTACAGCTTCGCAGGCCAAGTCAGCTGCCACGATCTAGCTGCAAGTGTTTCATTGCAATGCAGACATACCCTTCATGATAGCACTGCACGCGTCTATGGGCATTCACTGCAGTCGTCTTTCTGCAGAGACATGCTGGGAGGCCTGGCGCTTGGGGCATGTCAAAATTAGATGGGACAGAATATTAGAATGTGCCCGTATGGGCTGATCCTACCCTGGCCCCAGGTGATGGGCCGGAAGGGCCTCTTGCTCCCTCCCTTCTCAGATGTGCCGCGCTCCAGAAGTGTGAGCTGGCTCGGGCGGGGCGAGAGCTCAGCAGATGCTAGGGGGAGGGCACATCTGTCTGGCAGACTCTGCTTGTGCAGTTACACCTGACTAATTTGTCGTCCTGGGCTCAGCGGGAGCTGAATCTCTGTAGTTGGGGGCGGGAATCTCTGCCCTGACATGGAATGGCTTCTTGCATGGTGAAGCTGACTTCTCACCCAGGGCTTCTGTTGTCCTGCAGGAAGAAGAGCCGCACATCCTCTCCCCAAACGGTGCTCTGGAGTCGGACCCCACAGTCTGAAGACAGACCGCCTTACCAGGAAGCAAAGTCCTCTAGCTCCTCCTCCTCAAACCATTCTGACACCTTCCTGAGAGTTGGAAGCAGCCCACTGGAGGTCCCGAAACCCAGGTGAGGTGCACCAAAGCAGACCATTTCTTAGCAAAATGAAGGTCGGGTCTAGGGAAAGAGTGCTGCATTCATGCTGCTCTGAAGACCTGGTGTGCAGTGGGTTCATAGAATGAAGCTCAGAAGGGGGCAATTATCTGTACAATATAGGCCAGAGAATTACTCCTGGTGATTCTTGCCTCAGTCCATATGCACGAATAAGATGAGTGTGCGGAGGCAGAACTGGTGGTGGTGGTCCCACCTGACATGAACTGCGTGCCGGTCTCAGCCCCGCTGATTCAGTAAGTACAGGGTCTCTGGTCTCTTCCTCCTGCATGCTCGGCTCTCCTGGTGCTGGAGTGCACTCTGTGCTTGGAAGCAAGTGTTCAGTAGGTGCACAGGAGACTTGAAGCAAAGTGTCATGTGGAGGTGGGGGAACTGGGTCCTGCTCCAACTGAACTGCACTCGTTGACATCTGAGTCTGTTCTCCTGAACCCCTGGGCACCCCTGGCAGCGGATGTAATCGTGAAGAGTGGGCAGTGAGGCTTGCACAGCTCAGGGGCTCAGAGCTTGTATGTTGGGCTATGTGGTGGCTGGGCTTCCCACAGTGCAGGGGGGTGTGGTGAGAACCCAGGGAAGCCGGGACACAAGCTAAAACTTGGACTAAAACCAAGTGAATTGCTTTCCATAACGAAGGGCATTCCAGCAGCCTCTGGAGTCTGATCACTGCCTTTGTGCAGCACCAGTGAGCTGGGGTACTCTGGAGGGGAGTCTGGGGAGGGAGGGAGGAAGAGGAGAAGCCTGAAGCTATGACTCTTTGTGTTAAGGGTCAGTGAGGGAGATGCTGTTGTTAAGCCCTTGTTCACTATTACGTGGGGTTTCCTGCTGAGTTATTGCTGGTGACTCCCATCACAACAGCTGCCATTTAAATTGTATTGACCTCTCCTCAATCCAGAGAAACCGAAGGAAAACAGCCTTTAATTGCACTTGGTGTGTGTGTGGAGTCTGTGTTACAGAGAGAAATCACTGACAGTCTCCATAGCTAGTCTGAAGGGTCCTCTCTCTGCTGCAGGCAGTCATTCTGATTCTCTTGAGCTGCTGCTGCCGTTTTGTCTTGGCATGAACAGGCTCAGACACAGGGAAGATAATGGTCCAAGGAGGGCTGGGGGGAATAGCAAAGAGAAATGCAGCTTCTGTCTCTTGATGGCTGCTTTTGCTTGCAGCCTCCCTGCTGGAGTAACGTAGGCCCAGCGTAGCCTCTCACTGACACAGGCTAAGCTACCTCTCTGGTCACAAGCTCCCAGTCTGCTGTAAAAGAAGGCACTGTCTTGGCAGCTCAGCCAGACTTTTTGCCTCTGTCTTATAAGAGGGGAAGGAAGAGAAACAAGGTGGGGGAAGGAAAAGTGACCCCGGGGAGGGATAATAGCAGAACCCCAGTGTTCAGGATTTAGCAGAAGCCAGTGCAGCTGATGTCCTTCCCTGAGTCTGTCTGGTTAGGATGCCTTTCCCACTCAGGGTGAACACCCAAGAGGGTCATGCTGGATTCTGGGGTCCCAAAAAATGGCCGGGGAGAGGCAGTAGCAGCCAGTTAGGGTAAAGTTTGTTCTGTCCATCCATAGGCCCCGCTGGTAGCTCTTTCTCTGCCCTGATAAACAGTGCTCAAGAAGGGGTGGCAGTCTCATGCTGTTAACTGGGACCAAGCAGAAGTACACTGAGATTTCCACTAGGAACATTCCTCCCCTTTCTAGAGTCTTCCAGCTCATCAATACGCTGATCTGTGACTTCCCCAGGAGCCCAGCTCTTCTAACATGACGAGTCCTGTTCATACTGGCTCCAGCCCTGGCTGCCTTGTGGAGACGGTTGTGTGTAATGGGCTGAGTTGGACTCTTGTTCCCTTGGACAATTGGAATATACAGGCTCCCACACAAGAGCGTGGCGTGGGGTGATCCTAGGCTGGACTCTGCAGCGGTAAATACTGGAGCCAGGAGCACAGAGGAGAACATCAGTAATAAGGCTGAAGGGATCAAGTCAGCTGTGTGCAGACAGCTGGAACCTCTCTCGGCCAGCAGCTCCAGCACAGGGTAGAGATGTGCTTCCCTTGATACAGAAGCAGCTTGGATTTCCTCTCCACTCCTGTGTCCCCGAACGCCGGCTGTAAGCTCATGGCTGGGTGACCCTAGGGAAAGGGGTGCAGTTGGCAGGGCAGCAGTTGATCTAGTCCTCTGGATCCAGTCACACTGCTCCAGCTCCCACTTCCCCGCTGAATCCGGCCATCCCTTGGTCCATACACAGCCTGCTCCAGCTCCCACTTCCCCGCTGAATCCAGCCACGCCTTGGTCCATACACAGCCTTCCGTCCTTCTCCAGGGATTGAGCTGATCACTCCTGGGCGAGCTGGGGGCATGGTCCAAATACACCCTCCTAATTAGAGACTGACATGGCTGGGGCCTTCCCCTTGTCCTGAATTCCATGAATGGTGTCCGCATGTCCTATTGCTCGGGAGAGGAAGGGATTGCATTGCCCCACTCAGCATTGCTGGTGCCTTCTCTCTGGCTACATGAATCCAGGTCACATCCGGTCACAGAGGGTCTATAACAATCTCCAGCTGAAGTTCTGCCTGGGGATGGGGGGAACATACGTTTGAATGCAAAATGGTCAATATTATTATTTTCTCTATAGTGTGTTTCATCAGTCGATCTCAAAGTGCTTCCCACTCATCAGTGTATTTATCCCTACACCGCCCTGTGAGATGGGAGAACATGACTCGCCCCATTGTATAAAGGGGGCCTGAGGCACAGAGAAGCTAGATGACTTGTCCCCGATCTCCCATGGCCCAGGCTGACACTCTACCTACTGACCTGTCCATCCAGCATCACTGCTGGAGGGAGAGGGGAGCAAGGAGGAAGCCTTTTCCCTTGGCCCCTTACAAACAGTGTTCAGCAGCCAGACACTTGGCTGGAGTGTCCTCACAGGAGTGGCTGGCGTCCACTGGCTGACCCTGCTGCCAGAAATGCTCTTGTCTCTACAGCTGGAGGCTGGTTCCTGGGGAAGGTCTAAACTGAGGAAACAACTGCACTTGACTATCTGATCCTCTGGCCATGTGGTCATGGCAACAAAACACGTAGCCACGCAGCAGCAGCAGGGGAGAAATGGACTGTTCCTAGTGGGCCAACAGCACTTCAAGCAGCTAATCTCAGTTGTTCCAGGTGCAGCCAGAATGGAGAGCAGAGTAATGCCGACAGATGTGTAGTGGAGGAAGAGGAAGGGCACCAGGATGACCCTTTAGGTGTTTCCGCTGGGGCATCCTTGAAGGAAATGTTGCATATGTTACACTTGGCCAGTGTGTGGGCTTCTCCAGGGGCTGGAGTTTCTGTCATACTAATAATGTGATTAGTGGCCCCATGACCCAGTCCAAAGGCATAGTCAGATGTCAGGTCTCTGGTTGACAGAAAACCACTTCCCACCACACCTGTGCATAGGTTGTGTCCCAAACTTGCCAGGCATTTGCAGAACAGGGCATGACAGTCTCTCCAGCTGACTCCTTGTGCCCGTGTGGACTGAGTTGTAGACACAGTGCCCTGGAGCTCATGTTTCACACTACTGCTGGGAGTAGTAGCCGGTGAAGCTGCAGAAAAATGCACTGTGTCTGTGTTGGGGCATTGACTCGCGAGCACACACCTCATGACGCTGTATTAGCAAACGGGACAAACGTTGCTCGTGCTTTCGTTAAGTCTATTAACCAACCCTGGTGTGCTGTGTTCTGTTAAGAGGCAAGGAATCCAGCCTGGGGTCTTCTGGTGGCTGTGTGAATCACAGGAAATCCTAGCTCTTTAGATGCTGCTACAGCCAGTCCAGTAAAGTGCTCTGACTGCAAAGAGCAGCACCCCAATGGATAAGGCTACTCAGTGGGATCCGCGGATGCCATAGTTGGTGACCATAATGTATTCTCTTCATCCCCCACTAGAAAAAATTTTCTCACAGTTGCTTTGAGGTGCTTGGTAGCTAGAGGTTTTACCATGTCTGTGCTGGGCATCCGTCATTCTCTATGTCCTAAAGAAAAACCAGGCCCAAAGCTTGCCAGGACCAGGACTGAAACACCTGACTGCAGAAGGAAATGAGGAGTCTTTCCAGAACTGAAGCTCTAATTATGCTACAAATTGAACGAATACTGTGGCGAAGAGTATGACATTGCCAAGATCCTGACTGAGGTCCCAAAAGACTGGAGAAGGGCTAATGTTGTGCCCATCTTTAAAAAGGGGGAAAGGAGGAGCCAGGAAACTAGAGACCAGTCAGCCTGACTTCGATACCTGGGAAGCTACTAGAGCCATGTATAAAACATTTCATTTGCGAATACCTGGAGGATGGAGGGGTGATCACTAGCAGCCAGCATGGATTTACCTAGAACAAATCCTGCCAAACCAGCTTGATTTCCTTCTTTGACAGGGTAACTGGTTTGGTGAATAGGAGGAATGCGGTGGACATAATATACCTGGCCTTTAGCAAGGTTTTTGACACAGTTCCACCTGACATTCTGATAAGCAAGCTGGAGAAAAGCAAGCTCGACAGAACTACCATTAAGTGGATGCATAATTAGTTAAACAACCGCAAACAAAGAGTATCTACTAATGGAATGATGTCGAGTTGGTGAGTGGGGTTCTGCAGGGATCTGTTCTGGGTCCGGTGTTGTTTAACATCTTTATTAATGACCTGGGTGTAGAAATAGAGAGCAGACTGATCAAGTTTGTAGATGACACAAAACTGGGCGGTGGGGGGGAGGGTTGCCAACACTTTGGAGGATGGAGCTAAAATTCAAAGGGATCCTGGTAAGTTGGAGAACTGGACTATAAACAACAAAATGAAATTTTACAAAGACAAATGTAAGGTGCTACACTTAGGGAAGAAAAAACAAATGCACAAATACAGAATGGGGGGAAACTGGCTTGGCAGCAGCACTGCTGAAAAGCACCTGGGTGTTGTGGTGTATCAAAGCCTCTGCATAAGTCAGCAATGCGATGCTGTTGCAAAAAAAGCAAATGCAATTTTAGGTTGCATGAACAGAAGCATAGCATGCAAGTCACGGGAGATGATAGTATCGTTCTATTCAGCTCTGGTTAGATCTCAGCTGGAGTAGTGGTGTCCAGCTTTGGTCACCAGTGTATAGAAAGGATGTACAGAAATTGGAAAGGATCCAGAGGCAAGCGACAAAGATGATCAAAAGGAAGGAACGCAGCCGTACAAGCAAAGGCTGAAGGAACTGGGTATGGTTAGTTTGGAAAAGAGGAAATTAAGGGGGAGGGGATCTTATAGTGGTCTTCAGATACTTGAAAGGCTGCCACAAAAAAAGATGGAGAAAAGTTATTCTCTTTTGCCACCAAGGGCAGGACAAGAAGCAACGGGTTCAAACCATAGCATAGCAGCTTTAGATTAAAGCGCAGAAAAAAACTCCTAACTATAAGAACAGTAGGACAATGGAACAGAGGTCGTGGAAGCTCCTTCACTGGAGGTTTTCCAGAGGAGGCTGGATAGCCACCTGTCTTGGTTTAACATAACAAATCTTGCACCTTGGCAGGGTGTTAGACTAGATGACCCTTGCAATCCCTGCTTACCTGTAGTTCTGTAATTGGCATGTGGCTTATGCTGCAAGGGAATTGTGCTCATACAGTATAGTGCTCCAGGATGCTACAGCATTAAGAAGACTGGTAAATAGGTGCCTGAGATTTATCCAATATTGTAAATGCCACTAGCTGCCAAGTGCCACTTACCAGCTGTTTCTGTCTGAGGGCTGGAAGGGACTGCAAGAAACCTGCCTGTCCTGCCTCTGGAATCAGTGCTCTAGTCCAGTTTGTGATCGTTTTAGCCTTCTAAAGAGCATTAATACTTTGCAGCTGAATTTGGTGATGCTTGCACTAGTGTAAGGGAGTAGGGAAATGCAGCATCTTCTCCACACGGTTTATAACAACATGGACAAATGGCATGTGAAGAATGGGAGAAAAGGGGTGAGATGCAACCAAGGGGCCAGGCTGGCTGACCTGAGTCTTCTCACACTTTGTAGAAGAGGAACTAGTCTTGGCTGCTCCTGTGCTGAAAGCCTTGACTCCCTCCGTGCAGGAGGCAGTCCGCATGCTCAGAAAGCCAGAGAGTGTCTGTGGGAAAAGGTGCTGCATGGGGAGCCATGACCTAATTAAATGGAACCATTTTAGGGTAGCAGTTGCTAGGGAGCCAGCAGACTTAATGGTCCTGCTGCACTTGCATAAAGGGACAGCTGTGCCACTCCCCTTTATATTCTGCCCATCTTGTCTCACTAGCCTGTCTCTTGTTTCTGAGGGATTTTCCTCCCACTCGGGGGGTCTGAGGTTCATTTTCATCCTAGCGTCCCCTCTCTGCCATCAGATGTTTGTGAGAAGGGCGCAACTCTGATGCAGATCCCGCTGTGACAGCATATAGTTGTGTACACCCCCTGCAGACACCTTCGTTCTTAAACTAGCTAATCTGTTGCCCTCTTTGGACCTGAATCGCTGGTGTGCATGCCACCCAGTCTCCCCTCCCCTGCTCTGTGGGGTTCACCTCTGTCGCGCCTGCATATCGCCATCCCCCTGGTGCCTGTGATTTGGATATGCTCCGCCCTAGAGTTGTAGCTCTTGTCCCTTTCCCAAGTGCTCTAGGGATTATTTCAGTTCTTTGACATAGTTAATGTGGGGCTAGTGGAAACCTGAATGGAATATTAAAATAGACGTGGGCTGCTGTATCCCCACTTTCAACTTACTTAAAAACGAGTCTTGGTTCAATGAGTCTGCCCCAGCAGGGAGACTCAGAATCCAGGAATCTTGCTACAGAATTTAGGTCCATTATTTATGCGCTAGGTACTGTATCAGGTGACTCCTATTGAACTAAAATCTGTCTGGGATACTAGTTCCTTCCATCTGCCACCACCTCTCTTTAGTATGCTTTACTAGGAAAGAATGGATTCAGTTACAGGGTAGGAGGATGTTTGTAAAGCTCCTAGGTGGAACATGGAGGCCCAGGAAGCTGAGGTAGTTGGGAAGTAGACTGGGGTAAGAGGAGTTTCCAAAAGTTCAACTTCAGTCATTCCACCAAAAATCAAAAGGCCAATGTGGGATTTCCAGGGCCCTCGTGAGCTACAGCCATGAAACTTGCTGCACCAGGGCATTATGGGTGCTGATTATAACTGGGAATAAACACTTGAAAGTTTGAAAAGTCCTGTTTCTATCCTCGGTCACCAAAAGGTTAGTCTGGCAACTTACAAAAATTGTATAGCTGTCTTCCAAAAAATGGCCATGTGTGGTTGGGGAAAAAAGATATGCAGCTGTCACCAACTTTAACTGATTGTAGCCAAGAAAACTCTTGGAGAAGAATGGCTGCTCAGGCATTGGTGCTGATGGTCAGGCTTACTCACAGGGCATGTTTGATGAAATAGAAATGTTCTTAATGTTTTCTCTGAATACTTGTGTGGGTGCCTCAGTTTCCTCTATGCATTTCTTAAGGATCTAGGTGATGGGATAAGGGGGTGTGATTGTTGCAGAACCCTATAGGGCCAGTGTGATGGTGTCTGCACAGAGAGTGGCCGACACCCTGTCTCCTGGCAACTGGTGGCCTGAGCCCCTCCCCTGCAAAGTGCCAACTGAAGGTGTTGGAGAACAAAGGAATCAGATGGCTTCCTGGCCCGGGAAGGAGACAAAGGCCAGAGAAGGGGCTGGAGGGAGTTTCAGCTTTGAGCTGGCTGGGAAAACACAGTGGGGGAGGCCCAGAACCGGGATCTGGGCTCCTCACCCCGCAAGATGGACCTGACTGAGGGGTCCTGTTCTCTGTACCTACAAGCTCTGTTTTGGACTGTTTCTGTCGTCTAATAAACCTGCTGTTACCGGCTGGCTGAGAGTCCCTGTGGATCGCAGGAAGTGGGGTTGCAGGGCCTGGACTCCCCCATGCTTCATGACAGCATGTTGCTCTGCTTGTTTTATTATCCACATCCCTTTGATAAGGAAGGGAATTGGAGAGCAATTGTAACAGAAGTATCCGGAGTATCCCGACCAACCGCTGCTGACAGCCAAACACACTTGTGCAGTGTCTGCGTCGAAGGAATATCCTAATTCCATTTGCCTATTGTAGATGGAACCTCACCCTCAACCCTGATTGCGGTGTGCAGGGCTGGCTTTCTGACTTGGAGCTTCTGGAGTGGCTAGGATCTGCTCTACAAGAGGAGAAATTGGCATCTGGAGCTGCACACTACCTGGCTTCAAAACCAAGTGTTAAGGCCACTGCCCTGACAATTCTTGGGGCTCCGAACCACTGTTTCTGTTTCAGCAGAACCATAATTGGAGGCTTCCTGTCTGTCCTCTATGCCAGTTCTATTTCAATGTCTTTACTGTTCTGAACTCCCCGTTTCCTGGACAGAGCTTTTGTGTGGCAGCACAGTAATAGCCACGTGAAATGGGAATGAGCTTCTCCCTTCTGGTAAATCTGGTAAATTCTGGAGGATACAGCAAGAGTTGAGGGTGCAGCTACTCTGGGGCAGTGGGACAGGCAGGAGGACCTTAAGGAGACTCCGCACCATTGATCCAGTTCAAATAGTATTTATCTCCCCTTTGCCCTTGGAGTTGATGCTTTGTGCTTTCTTTTGGCTTTTTCCTCTTTGGCCTGCAATGCGGCCTTTTAAGAACTCCCCAATACAAGGGTTTTAGGCACATCCTTGCACCATATGAATGCCTTTGGTCCTCACAAGACTAAACCTAAAAGAGCAAATTGCTCCTTGGTGCAAGGGTTTCTGGACTTTCGAGTTCACAGCCATGAGGAGTCTGGCCCGGATTCGTCCTTGTCCATGTCATGGGTGGGCTTGGAGAATCCAGACACGTCAGCCCCATTTTCCCCAGCAGCCTCCAAAGTCCTTGTTGCTGTCGTTCCACTCCAGGCTTGTCCCTTCCGTTAGTCCTGGCTGGTGCTGAAGGTGGCACTACTGGCTGTAACCACAACAGCTGCTGTGTAGTTAGCTCCTCACTGCCTAGAGGCTTCAAAGAAGAGGGCTGAAAAACCTGCCTTACAGGGAGACTTCAAAGCTCTACCTAGTCAGCTTACCAAAGAGAGGATCTGAGGTGACCTGATCACTCTGCAAGTGCCTACGTGGGGACAAGGTGTCTAATACTAGAGGGCTCTTCAGGCTAGCAGACAAAAGCACAAGATGCAATGGCAGGAAGTTGAAGCTAACCAAATTTGGGTTCAAAATAAGAGGCAAATTTTTAAGGGGGGGGGGTGATTAACCATTGTCCTAACTTCAGGTGTGACTCCAGATTTGAATCTGTTTCCCCCCAGGGCAGGCTGTCCAATCTCATTGTGGTTCTGCAGAGGCTGTAAAACAAATGATTTTGGTAGAAGACAGTTCTTTACAGTCGCCCCTTTTTCTAGAGCACTGGCACATTCCTGTCTGCCTTCAAGCAGTCTCTCTTCTTCCCTCTGCCTCCAAAACCTTGGTGTGCCATTAGTCTCACTGCCCGGACTTCTCCTGCAGCTGGGATCATCTCACCTTGACATGAACCTGGCCTCACCTAGTGACACCAGCAGAGCACTCCTCTGTGTGTCCCCTGGTAATGGCTCTGCTGCTCTCCCCTGCCTTATTGACCTCACACTCAGAATCCATCCTGGCTCCTTGCCCTCCGTTCTTCTCTCACTAGCTGGTGTGTCTCATCCCTCTGCACCCTGGCTTCTTCTCAAACTCAGCCCCTCCAGAATAGATCTCCTCACCTGTCTGCCCAGCCCTTTCTCCTGGCTTCTCTTGTCTGGCTCTATTGGCAACTCACAATCCTTCCCATAATCCTGCGGTCATTTCACGTGTCCCCTCTCCCCACAGCCAATTGTTAAGTCCTCTTGCTGCTTTGTCGAGCTCTATTTCACCTTTCCGCCTGCCTGCCTGCCTGCAATGCACCATAGCTACTGTCACCTTCCTAGGTCTGGCCTCCCTGCCTCTGATTGCCCCTTATGCCCTCCAAAGGGACAGCTGGTGTCCCCTTCCTCACCTCTTCTTTGAATTCCCATTGCTACAGCCTTGTCCTCACCAGACGCCAGTCCTCACCTGCAGTTCCACCCTCATTTCCCTGCTCCCCCTTGCTTCCTATGTTCTTCCCAATCCTTTCCCCTCTTCTGGCTATCAGCATTGTACTGTCCTCATCTGCCCAGCGTCCCCTCTTCCTTCAGATCGCTGCTCCTTTCTCTCACAAAGATCTAAGGGGGGAGGCGGGGAGCACCTCTGAACTGTGGCTCTGGGTATAAGGAGCTCCGTGCGCTGGGGCGTGGGATGTCCTTGTTACTGGTCTGCAAAGCACCATGCAAGTGTAGCCTTGGGGGAGCAAACTGGTTTCTTAACATTTGTCCCCTAAACCTTGTGCTTCAGCGACGCCCACCTGCCACAGCAGGGAAGCAAACGTCACTTGGGCTCAGCCCTCCAAACCTGGCTTCTGCGCTTCCACCTGGGACATGAAGCGTTCCAGCGCTCATTGGAGCGGGCTCTGCTTTTACCACCAACAGCTCTTACTGCTTGGGTTCGTGCCTCTTTCCTGGGAACCAGGAGATCCTTCTTCCAACCTTGAAATAGCATCATCATTCTCTGGGGAGGGGGTTTTATCTGCTGGGACAGGAGTCTTCGCCAGGGGGCGAGCAGCAGAATCCCTGGAAGACCAATGAACTGGAGAGTCTGGGGACAGGGCTCTACATCTCAGCACAGGCACCCAGGTAAAAGGCATGTGCTAAGCTTTAACAGCCAACCCCCCTTCTGGGAGAGGCCTGTGCTATTTCTGATCCATGTTAAGAATCCAGAGGTTGTCGCATTGAGAACCAATCGAGTGTCTCTTATGTAGGTGTCATGGCCTTTTACAGCTGGAGACATCCTATTCTCTGTATGTACTGGTGACCTCTAAGACTCTGGATGGCTACTGCTGGTCAGAGGCACATGTCAGCCCTTGGCAATGCCAGCAGCTGCCCGAGCTCCAGGCTGTGATGGCGTGCTAATAGCCCCAGGTTTTTCTTCAATTCTTTCTTAGGTTGCTACTGTAAAATCAGCAAGTAAACAGCAATGCTGGCTTGCTCCCCAGCTCCTCATCATCATGCTGTCACACTCAGAACCACCTTTCAGATTGCTGAGAGCTCTGCGTCATGGGCCATGTGCCTACACTGCCATGTTGCAGGGTCCAATGACTTTAGGCAGTCCCAGATGTCTGCTTGTGGAGCTTGTCAGAGGAACTCCCCAAGTCCACTCATGTTTCTCTTCCTGGTAGGGGGCTGCATGCATTGAGCACATCCTCTTCTCTGGGCTCCTTTTCCTGTCCTGGGGGCCTTTGGCCTAACTGCCTGCTACTGCAGCATCCTGCTCCTAATGAGTGAATACAAAGCGTCTTCATAGGTCTTCAGTTCTGTGCTCGCTGGGCACACCAGGCGCAGGTGTGGCTGCTCTGCCTTCTCCCCCAAGATCAGGGTTCCCGCAGAGACTTGCATTCCACTGAGTGCAGAAGCAGGGCTCTCGAGGACTCCCCCAAACTGTCTCCGGTACATGAAGGCACCAGACAAGCCACATTCTTATTCTCAAAGTCCCCACAGTTGCATTTAGATGTTAACAGCTGAAGTGGGCTGTGGAGGGATCCTCTTTGCGGAGCAGTGTCCATGGTTCTGGGGGCAGGACGTGCTGGTGGGTTTCCCTGTTCCTGCGTGATCCTCTGTTTCTTGGCTTTGCTCTACCAAGTCACAAATGAATCTACTGCTTTCTCAGTCACAACCAGCTTGGCTTCTCCTTTTGCTTTTGGAAGAAAGGTTTGCCTTGTGCTATGTGCCAGTACCACTTGTCATCGCACCCTTACCTCCAGCATCACAACGTGCTGGCACAGATGTTGGCAGTCAACCCCACTGTGCCCACTGGCACAGAAGTTTTGCAGAAAAGCCTGTGATTGCATGACTTCACTGACTGCCCCATGTCCCCTCTCTCTTTCTGACCCAGATCAGTGGACCATTCCCTGCCTGGATCCTCCGTTTCTACAGACTTTGGCAGCTGGCAGATGGTAACAGGGTGTGGCAGTATTCAGGAGCATGCAATCCTGAGCACAGACGCCGCTCTCCCTGGCAGCTTCCTGGATGAGCTCCCTAACAGTTGCCTGTAAGTGTTCTGAGCAGAGAGGATGCCTCCCTGTGCATAACAGTTGGCTGGCTAGTGAAACTGGGACAAGCCAGAGAGCTGCATTAGCCTCAAGAATAATTAGGGCTACTGAAGTCTGCCCTACTTGAACGCTTATCAAAAGTGCATTCTGCCACTGAGCACTCTTTGAGTTAAGCCATAGCGTACGCACTACCTGGCTTGCTGAGTGCTAGGTGAACTGTGCCCAGCCTTGAGGCAGGGGAAGGAATCCCGGGCTCTTCACTGGAGCCATTGCACTCTTTGGGCACAAGTTCAGAGAGAGGTTGCAGTTCTGCCATGTGGGGGAATGGGAGGAGTGAGTCAGGCCTGTTTCTTTCCCTGAATCCCACGTAGCCTCTCTGGGTCTGTCCACACAGCAAAGAAGAACCCAGCTGACTTGGACTCGCAGGGCTGTTCCATTGCTATGTTGATTTCTGGGCTCCAGCCCGAGCCTGGAAATCTACACAGCAGTGAAACAGCTCCACAGCCTGAGTTGGCTGGCCTAGGCTAGCCATGGGTTTTTCTTTACTCCTTTATCTCTCCCATGTTTTAGAATCACCAAACTGGAAGGGACCTCAAGAGGTCATCTAGTCCAGTCCCCTGCACTCAAGGATTCCAGACCCTCCAAAATTGAGCTGCTGCTTTTTTCCCCCCACCCTCAGCTTGTCCACTTGCTCATGCATGGTTCAATGCAACCCATGGTATCAAATAAACACTGACATTTGCTTCATAGAACTGTTGTGATGCAAACACTTTGCTCCACAAACAGAAAGTTACTTGTGAGGGAACTTCAAAGACATTAAATGCATTTTAATTGCAACTAAAAAAATGTAGGCTGGTGCCTCTACCCTCTGAACTGTCAAGCTAGTGATTGCAAAGTGGTGGATTCAGTCAGTGCGCTGCACTCTGCCCTAATCTTATTGCAAACAACTGCACTGCTCTCTCCTAGCATCCTTTTAACGTACTGTGAGTGAGGGCTTCAGGAAGCCTCATAAAATGGGGTGAGGTGGAGGGTCGGAGACCTGGAAAACATGTTTCTTTTGAGACAAACTGTCCGTGCAACCAGCCATATTTGATTAAATATGACCATCTGTCCTGCAGGCCAGAACCATAGCAGCAGCTTCTGTACCTTCCTGCACTGCTGCAAACCCTAAACTAACAGCCAGAAACCCTGGGAGGGATGCTGGGCACGACCTCAGAAAGGCCTCTTCTAATGTAAGCTTCAGCCACACAAGGTGGTGACAGGTCCTCCTTTGCCAGAAGCACTCTGTGCAGCTCTGAGATGTGATTGACAGCCAGGAAGGGGTGGGAGGACACATCTTGAAGGACATAGTGTCAATGAATAACCAGTTTAATCCATGTCCTTTGGTGGGTGGCTGCTGCAGGTTTCTTACCCAATAGGTAATGTGTCAATTCCCCCCGGCTCGGGTAGCTTCAGTGTCCAGAAACAGCTGGTACTAACAATGTGGGATTGCAGCTGAGGCTCACTCTGAAGCCTAGGTGGGTCTGGCCTCGAGCTAGCGCAGTCTCCTGGAAGTGTTGTCTCTGGTTTGGCATTTCAGTGTGAAGAGTCACTAGCTCCACAGCTGTGACTTGTGGGTCCTGGCAGGGTCCTGCTGCAGTGGACACGTGTGCACCTGGAATCTGGAGCATGTGACGTGCTCAGAGTGTAACTTCTGGGCCCAGCCAGACCGAGGGCAATAGACAAGGGAGAATTGCTCATTTCCTCAGATTTGTATAATCGATTAACCACTGCTAGCCCCAAAATATTCACAACTGAGACCGTGGCTCTGATGTCCACCTGCCTTGGCTTTCCATGGCTTTCAGACCTGTACCCTACTTAAGCTCCACATGCTGGGGCTAGACCGGCCATCGGGAATGGTCTGCCTGTGGGTCAAGTGGGGTAATCCAGGGGACTTCTCCAAGCCTGATCTGGGGTTCAGGTCCTTACTTCTCTGCTGAGTAGCAGCCTTTGTTGATAACAGTTGCAGCTGTCTCCTAGTTCAGGATGCAAACCCGTTTCCATTGTAATTCCCTCTGGGTATGCAGCTTGCACCTAATAGACAGCTTTCCCAGGCTTGCTGTCTGCTGACAGGACATTTTCCACAGAGTCGTTATGCAGAATCTCTTGTGGGCCTCTACCAAAAAGGCTCCAGTTTGGCGTTTTGGCCTGGACGTAGTCTTGTCTCATGCACTGCATCCTCTTGCCCCCTTCGCTGGGGTTTAAACGTCCCGTGAAGCTTTAACACCTCCGCAGTATCCAAGCCTACCATCTATATGATGGCAGAACTGGTGGACTGGCTGAAATCCTGTCTCAGATCTTTGACTGCTCATCAGTGGATGTATGCATGACTTAGTCTGCAGTACTAACAACCATTAGTTGACCTCTCTCTGTTGAAGGAAACCAGGCCACCTCTTTTTCCTTCAAATATAAACAGGGAATCTAAATATGAAGCACTACAGTAAAGCTGTGCAGGTAAGCAGTTGAAAGTTGGGAAGTAAATACGTGGCAAGTCCAGATTCACAGCCAAAGATGTGCTCTTGTTTCTATGCTGCATGAAACAGTCTGATTATCTGAACACTAGGAGATTTTTTTATTTCTCATATAAATATGTAATTCTTTTTTTGAATTTTAACAAGTTGCCTTAATAGCCTGAGCCAGGGAATTCCACAGACTAAAGTATTTCCTCTGTCTCTGTTAAATGTGTTACCTCCCCAGCGTGCCCTTCTCCTTGGCTTTTAGGAAAGTAACTAGCGGCCTAGATGGCTGCCTCAGTATCACTTGGTGTTTTTAAGCCTCCCACCAGATCTCCCCTCTTGCTGCTGTTTCTGGACAAATGTTGTTGGCTGTGGATAGTTAACGCTTCCACTCACTAACTGTGCCAAGGGAGAGCCGGCCAGGCGCTAATGAGATGAAAGGGAAATCTCTGGGGGAAGGTTTGTGTTCTGCCCTTGGCATGACCTTTGAGGAATGTCGTCTTCTCTCTGGGAGCCACGCTCTGTGTTCATTGGTGGAGACACAGCAATGACTGCTTCAGTCCTAAACCCTACAACAGCTGCCTTTGAACTGTAATCACTGTCAGCTAGAATATCACCTTATCTTCTGTCTCCTCCCCTGCCCTGAAGCTGTACCTAGAGCAGCTGGAGAGGAGAGCAGGTCCCAGGGGAACAAGACCCTGCACTAGGAGAGTGACGCAGACGCAGTCTAGGCTTGCAGCGGAACAGATGTGCAAACTCTCTTCACTCTAGTGACTGTAGCTGGAACCCTTGGAGCTTTCACCCCCCCACCCATCCCCCATAATCCAGCCTAGCTTGTCCCATGCGCAGAGCCGGCTGTATGAGGACGGGGTGAAAGGGGCAGAAGAAAGTGGGGAATACTCAAAGCTCCCTAAATGCTATCACTATAATCGTCGGTCAAGAAGAATCCCAATGCACCCAATTGCAACTCCCTACCAAGGAAGTGAAGTGTAGTAGTATCCACTTAAACTGCATGTGGGACCCACTTAGGTTGGAATTTGGCTAGGATCCAGGGTAAAATCTGACCTGTGAACTCAGAAATGAAGTGTACCATTTGCCACACAAACGGTTTCTAAGGGCTTTGCAGACGGGGGCAGGCGAAGCAAAAAGTGAGGTATTGGCAAGGGACAATGGAGCTGCAGCAAGGCTCTGCCAGATGGCAGGAGCTGCCCGTCCAGTTCTTGGCCCATCAGCTGCAAAGCCGACTGCTGAGGCCAGTGTGGACTGAGGGAGACAGCTCATGCTGCTGTCTGCTGGGAGGTCTGGGACTGTTGTAAAACCGAGGGATGGGATGGAGAGGGTTTGGGTCGGGAGGGAAGCAGAGAGAAGGGCTGGTTCTGCTGCCTTCATAGGGGGAGAAAGCAGATCCGCACACTGAGGCCCAGCTGCTGGAGAGTTGGGGCTTGGAACCCTGAGACGAGGCTGGCATGGGGCCAGGCCACCAGCCAGGATCCCCTACTCTAGCACCAGCTGCCAGGGACTGGTTAGTAACAGGTTCTACCTGGGAGAACCTTTCTGCTGCCAACTCCCTGGCTTGGAGCCAGCTGGCGTTAGCTGGCAGGAGGTCGCAGCCAGACTCCATGGGGGGCTGTGGTGTTCCTGCCTTGGTAGGGGAAGGGCTGATGTCCACCTCCTGTGGGGTACAGCTGGGGCTAGCTGGCTCCAGCGATGGCTGCTGCTGACCCCTCCCCCTTCTGTCTTGCAGACTGGTGCCAGTGGCAGGCCGCGAGTCCCGGCTGGAGGAGGTGCGCTCTGCTTTCCTAGCCACCTACAGCAGCACCATTGGCCTGAAGGCTGTGCCATCCAGCCCCTCTGGAGCCCTTGGGGGCCTGCTGGAGCAGTTTGCACGGGGCGTTGGACTGAGAGGAAGCAGTAGCACCCTCTGAACATGTTGCACACCTTGGACTGGCTCCTATGTGTGTCCAGCAGCTGAAGGAACCTAAAAGCCATGCGAGTGCCAGAGCTGCCCCTTGGGCCTGTCCTGCAGCTGGGGCCTGGCCCAGAGCCAGCAGGGGCTCCTCCCCCATGCTAGCCCTAACTGGCTGTGATCTTTTCAGTAAAGGCATCTGCACCACTGCCTTTGCCCTGCCTCTTGTTTCAGGCCAGGGCAGCATGGGGGGGGGAATGGCCTAGGTGGTCAGAGTAGGATCAGAGCCAGGTGGCTGCTGGCAGACACTCTTTGCCTGTCTGCTTTGGCCAGCTTGGCCACTAGGCTGAGCTTCTGCAGGAGCCTGGCCGCAGGGCTGTGTGCCATGGAGCATATGGACATGGGCAGGGCTGCAGATGGGGGGAGCCCTGACATGATCTGGCTGGCACTGGGGGGAGGGGGGCATCCCATGCAATGCCACTCACAGACCTTGGGCCTGGCTGCCCCTCCATCCTCCCAGCAGGGCTGGGGTTTTGCTCCTACCCCCCAAGGCCTGGGCCTGCCCCTCCCCTTGTGCCTGGGCGGGGGTCCTGGCCCTATGCCCCCTCCATGGGACCCAGCGCAGAGCTGCCGGTGCCCGGGGCGGGGGCGTTGGGGGCAGCCCTGCCCGGGCCGAGGTGGGATCCTGGGGGGCGCCTGGGACTCAGGGCTCGGCTGGCCCCTCGACGGAGCTTTAACTAGGGCCGGGCGGGGCCAAGTGCCGGGTCCGGGCCCCTGGGCGGGTTCCGGGGCGGGGTCGGGGGCGGGCAGGCGCTGCAGCGGGCGAGCGGAGCGGACGGAGCGGGGGAGGGCGCCGAGGGAGGCTCAGGTTCGGCATCGGTCGATCGGCGCACAGGAACACTGACCGGCGTCGACTGTGCCCTATGGGCCGCCGCGCCTTCCTTAGCGCGGCGCGCCCGGAGCGCAGCAGCCGGCAGCGGGGATGGCGTCTCCGGGAGCTCTGGAGCCGGCGCCCGCCAGCGTCCCGGCCACCAAGCTGGAGCTCACCGTCTCCTGCAGGTGCGGGTCCGTCGGGCACGGGGGCGCGGGGCGCCACGGGCAGCTTGGGACGGGCGCCTTGGCCAGAGAGAGCCTGAGCGTGCAACGCCTGGCCATCTTGCATGTGGGACAGCGTGTGAGCGTGCAACGCCTGGCCATCGTGTGCGTGTGGGAGAGCGTGTGAGCGTGCAACGCCTGGCCATCTTGCATGTGGGACAGCATGTGAGTGTGCAACACTTGGCCATCGTGTGCGTGTGGGACAGCGTGCGAGCGTGCAACGCCTGGCCATCATGTGAGTGCTGGACAGCATGTGAGCGTGCAACACATGTTCATAATGGGGGGGCAGCTTGTGCGTGTGCAACACATGGCCATCATGTGTGGGGTAGACAGCATGTGAGCATGCAATGCATGTCCGTCATCTGTGGGGGGGGGCAGTGTGTGAGCTTGCAACACATGGCTATTGTGTGTTTGTGAGCGTGCAACACATGTCCACCGTGTGTGTGAGGGACAGTATGTGAACGTGCAATGCGTAGCCATTGTGTGTGCATGGGACAGCATGTGAGCATGCAACGCATGGCCATTGTGTGTGAGACAGCATGTCAGTGTGGAACACGTGCCCATTGTGGGGGGGGGGGCAGCATGTGAGTGTGCAATTCATGTCCATTATGTGTGCATGTGTAACAGTGTGTGAGCATGCAACACATATCCATTGGGGGGACAGAGTGTGAGCGTGCAATGCATGCCCATCGTGTGGGGGGCAGCATGTGAACGTGCTACGCATGCCTGTTATGTGTGTGTGGGATAGCATGTGAATGTACAACGCATGCCCATCGTGTGTGTGGGAAACAATGTATGAGCATGCAACACATGTCTATGGGGGGGCAGTGTTTGAGCATGCAACACATGTCCATCATGTGTTTGTGTGCAATAGAATGACAGCATGCAATGCATGCCTATCGTGCGTGTTTGACAACATGTAAGCGTGCAGCACATGCCCACTGTTTATATGTTGGGGCAGCTTATGAGCATGCAATGCATGTCCATCGTGTGTTTGTGTGCAACAGCATGCAATGAATTCCCCTTATGTGCGTGTGCATGCGACTGTGAGCGTGCAATGCATGCCCGCCATGTGTGTGTGTCGGACAACGTGTACATGTGCAATGCATTCCTGTTTGTGTGCAACATGTGAGCAATGTATGCCCATTGTGTGTGTGCGTGGGACAATATGTGAGTTTGCAATGCGTGCCCAGCATGCGTGTGCATGCAAAGACCTGTCAGCATGTAACACATACCCACCGTGCATGTGCATGCAACCATGTGAGAGTACAACACATGCCCATTGTGTGTGCACATGCAACAGCACAAGCGTGCAAAGCATGTCCATCATGTGTGCCTGTGTGACAGCATGTGAGCGTGAAAGAACATCCATCATGTGTATGTGTGATAGCATGTGAGCATGTAATGCACAGCCAGCCTATGCAAAGAGCATGGGAGTGTGCAATGCATGCATGTATGCCTGCTGTGCGTGCATGTGAGCACGCCTGCATGTCTACCATATGTGCATAGAGTGGGTGTACATGAGCGTGTGTGCCTGCCGCGTGTGCAGGGATAGTGTGTTTGATGCATGTGCAGCCTGCGCACGCAGCAAACTTGCTCTTCGGTGATTATTTCCTCTTAACCCCTAAATGTAAATGCGGTTTTCGTTCTGTTTGCTGGCGTGAGCAACACTCGCCAGCCCTCACCCCAGCTCAGTGAGAGTTCGTCGGCATGACCATGGTGCTAGGGCCATGTAAGAGTCTGGTCCCGCTTTGGGGAGCGCATGGTCTGCCCAGGATAGAGCTGGTCCACACCCAGTGCACCCCCCTCCCCCATCGCTCGCTCTCGCCCAGCGCCCCTTCCCCAGCAGGCACTCACTTCCCCCCGGCTCTGTATGGCCTGGCTGTTGACCTCAGGCCCAGGCAAAGACAATGGCTGAGTTTTTCCCAGTGGCTCCCTAGCTTGCAGCTTGGGATTCCCACCCAGTTGGTCTGGGACAGGGACCCCCAGAGGTCCTGGGTGGGCCGCAGTTCCTAGGCGCACGTGGGGTGATACCAGGGGCAGCAAAGGCAGCTAGACGGGCATTGGGAAGCCCTGGCCGTGCCGGAGGATTGCGCCCAGCAGTGCAGATGCAGCACCGCCCAAATGTCAGGTGGACGCGTCCGCGCAGGCTGGAGGCCCATTGACTGTTCTGCCCTGGGGCCTGGGCCCTGGAGCTGCTCTGCTGCCACCCGGGAACGAGCCGAGGGAAGGTACGTGCAGAGGAACGGGCGGGGTCCCTGCCTGCGCATGGCTCCATGAGCAGCGTTTGCTCACGTTCTCACCACGTCTCCCTGGTTCTGACCCCAGCCCAGGGCTGTCTGTCTCCATTGTCCAAGGAGAGGCAGAGGAGGCTGGAGGGCAAAGGACAAGGAGCAGAGCCATCGCGTGTCCTGGGGAACACCCCTGCTCTGTGCAGCAGCCAGACACCCAAGCTCGTCAACTAGTTTTCACTTGGGTCTGGCAGCACCGTGTGCTCACGAGGGTTTTGGTGGAGGCAGAGCCAGGGTATGAGGGGGCTGTGAAGCTCCTCGCCAGGGGAACCTGAGGGGTTACTGGACCCATGTGCATCCCTGGGAGCCCAGCCTGACTGGTGCGAAGGGAAGCCCCAAAACAGCTAAGTGAACTGAACAATTGTGACCCCTCGAGGCTCTCGTTAAGATAGGCCAGCAGGGGCACTGTTGCCTGGCTGCTGCAGCCTTCAGTGCATGGACCCGGAGAAGTGCCTCAGCCAGCTAGGAAAGCAGCCAGGGCTATGACTGGCTCGGAGCAGATGGAGACCCGTACCCCCTTCCTGCGGGAGCAGGGACTAACTGTCTGATCTCGAAGGGCAGCGAGGAAGCTCTCGCCCCAGGAGGCGGGGGGCATGGGCTGGATCAGCAGCGATGGATCACTCACATTGCCCTGTGCTTTGGGGGGGGCGAGATGCAGAAATGGCATCCTCTCCCCAAGGAGGCGTGTCTGCCCTTTACAGCTGTTCAGAATTCAGCAGTTGTTGCCTCTGATCAGCCAGGGGAGCTCTGTGGATCAAGAGAACTGAGCTCCGCATGTACACAGAGCATGAGGCTCGGCTGCCCGAGCGTCTCAGCTTTCCCCAGGTCTCACCGCATCACCTCCCTAAGGAAACGGACCTGCTGGGCCTGGCCCCTGCTTCCAAAGGCTTTGGGCCCTTTCCCCTCTGCATGGCCATACAGGGGCTGGAACAGTTTGTGCAGTGGAGGGCTGAGAGCCAGTGAACCAAACTGCAGCACCTGGATATGATGGAAACCACTTCAAGCCAGGGGGTTCAGCAGCCCCCCTAGTTCTAGGCCATAGCTTCGAGCCTGTTCTCAGATGTCCTCTCTTTCACTGGCATGGGGGTGGGCATGTCAGACCTGTAGGGATTGAGGATGGGGAGGGGGAGGGAGGCCAGGTAACAATCCTTGGAGCGGTCACTTCTGTGTCTCCTTCCTTATGGTCCCCTGTGCAGGGTGCGACCTGAGCTCGTCTGCTTGGTCCCTCTTTGCCCCGGGCCACCTGCCTCTGACAGACCCAGCTGCTCACAGCAAATCCAGGTGACCTGTACAGAACTCCCCTTTCCCTCATCTGCCCATCCATCCTCAGACAGAGCCGAGATGTGCCCGGGGGGGGGGGGGGGAAGAGGGGCTCTGTTGCAAATAAATATGAAGGAACAGTGAGAATTTTGGAAGTGTTGCAGGGAGGGGCCTGGGCGTGGCTGTGCCAGGTTGGGGCAGGGAGGAACCCTTGGTGTTTTACAGCCCCCAGGCCCAGCACGGGCCGGCAACTGGTCTGAGGGACTCTAGTGAGCTGGGACCCAGGCCCGAAGGGCTCCTTCTCTAGCTGAACAATTTTCCCTTGTGTGGCTCTGCCCAGCAGAGTGTTAAACATCCTTGGACCCTGCTCCCAGCACAGGTGGGGAAGAGTGGAGGGACCCTTCTGTTCTGGCTGAGTTTCTGAGCAGTCCCAGCTGGGTAGGGGGCTCAGGCCCCCTGGGACCCTGGCCCAGAACCAGGCAGGGCAGAACGCTGCTCTGAATGTGCCACCAGCCTCAGGCTGGGGTGTCCCCCATCCCTGGTGAGAGCAGACATCATGGGGCACAGGAAAGAGCTTGGGGGATTTAATAGCAGCCTTTGGTGCTTTTCAGTGTCAAACTCTACGCAGTCAGGAATGATCAAAGTGCTGCGGCTGCTGCAATTTCGGGGCGGGGAGAGCCCCGTCACCCACTCACTCAGTCAGGCTATTCAGACCTTGCTAAGTGTCTCTTTTCTTCTCACTTTGCCGCCGCTCATCTCTCCATTACCAATGCTCCTGTGCCTGGGTGCAGTAGCCACTCAGCCACCACCGAGTGCGCTAGTAAATGTATTCCCTGTCATGTTCAATCACCGTCTGGGCCAGAGACGCTGCTTCTTCCTCACCCTGTTCAGCTCATTGACCCTACTTCCCCCCAGTGTGTGCTCTGCAGTGCCCTGCCAGTGCAGCCCCCTTCCTGCACTGCTCTGCTGCTCTTTAAGCACCTGCTTCCCAGCACCAGCTCTCAGCCCTGCAGGTCAGCCCTGGGCTCACCTGCACATCCCTGGCAAGCCCCACAAGAAACAGGGCCCTGAGGCTGGCCAGTGATGGTGCCCTCAGCTGGTGACTGGCCACAGAAACCTGTTTCCCAGGAGTGCTGGGCCCTGTCGCTCAGCTGGTCCTGGTGCTAGTCCCTGTAGTCCTGTGTTCCTCCCTTTCTTCCTCTTGCACTCCCTGGTTGTGATGGGAGCTCTTCAGGGCAGGGACCTTCGCTGTGTGTGAACAGTACCCAGCAACGGGGCCCAGACCCCGGCCTGCAGGCGCAAGGCCTCTGCCTGCTCTGCGCCCTCTGCCTTGGCATCCCCCAGGGCTCCCGGGTGTAGGGTGACCATATGTCTAGTTTTGGCCAGGACAGTCCGTATCTTAAGCCCTGTCCCGGCTGTCCCGACTTCTTTGGCAAATGTGGGCATTTGTCCTGTTTGTTCTTGCCAACTAGATCAGTTGGCAAAGAGCAAACGGAACAAATGTCCATTTTTGTCCAAAATGTGGAGTGCAGAGAAACATGGTGGGGCTGAGCAGCGACCCCAGCGCAGTCGGGGACAGGCAGGGCTCAAGCGAGCAGCAACCCCAGCCTCACGTAAGGAGGAAGGATCAGACAAGTGGGAAGAGCCAGCCCTGTGGGGCGGAGGGGGTCTCAGGCCAGTGTCCTGTTTCCCCTTATGGAGCGTCTCTGGCACAGCACACATGGGGGCTGTTTCTGTTCAGCTGGTTGCGTCTGTTAACCAGGTAGAGTCCCCAATCCCCAGCCAGAGTCAGCATGGCCCGTAGGACCCTGGCCTGACCGGAGAATGCAACCCTCAGCAGCAGCTCAGAGCCAGGCCGGAAGAGCTGCCTGTGTCCTGGGAGCTGCGTCTGGCTGAGTCGTGCTGCCAGCAGGGTCTTTGCAACGGGCTCTTTGCCACCGGGTGATGAAATCAAACCGCTCCAGCCCCACAGTCACCAGCATCTGCCCCCCGCACACAGGTGGGTTCCTAGACTCCTCCCATCCCTGTGGTGCCTGGCCTCGGGGCTGCGGCCCAGGGGCTGACACCTGCCCGCACTGAAGCTCTTATGTTTATGTTGAAGGCATAAAAAAAGGGAGCGCAAAGGGACTTGTTCTTTGGCCATGCCAGGTAATGTGGGTCCCTTGCAGCTGTGCAGCTGCCTGACGTGTGCTGGCTGGGAAAGAATGAAACCCTGGGGCTGGGGAAGCGGGAGCTCCGCTCCCACGGCGCCCCATGCTGGGAGCATCTCCCCACGTCCAGCAGCCTGCCCTGCGCCCACAGCACCTCGCTCTGGGAGACCATCCTGCCTCGCCCCCACTGCACCCCATGCTGGGAGCTTCCCCCCCCCCGCCATCCAGCAGCCTGCCCTGCCCCGCCCCACAGCGCCCCGTGCTCGGAGCTCCCCCCAATCCAGTACCCTGCCCTGCCCCCACAGCCAGTGGCCTGCCCCACCTCCACAGCATCCCCTGCTGGGAGCTCCCCCAAAGCCAGCATCCTGCCCTGCCCCCACAGCGCCCCCTGCTGGGATTGCACCATGCCCACAGCCATCTTGGTTTCTTGCTGTGGTTTATAAAGTGTGGGTTATTCTGTTTGTTTAAAAGTGCTGCCTGTGATGGTGGCGACTGACAGGGAGCTGAGGGCTGGGCTCCCCTTGACTATGCACACCTTGGGCCTCTGGGCAAAGGGGAACAGCCGCGTTTCCTCCACACTGCACAGAGCAGAGATTTCACTCAGAGGCCCCAAAGGCAGAGACAGGACCCCGGGGCTAGGACAGGGCTGGGCTGTAGGGTCAGGGCACCCCCAGCTAGTCACCATCCCCTGGCTGCCCGTGGCTTTGCCTGCCCTGCTGAGTCCCCTCTGTACCCCCACAGCACCCTGGGGTGCTCCAGCCCCTCGCCGGGCTGGACTCTCCAGTGTATTTGCCCAGGAGGTCAGGGGCTGCAGGAACCAGCTGTTAACAGAAGTATTAATTTTAGTTACTGTTTGTGCTACTGCCAAGCTGCCATGGCAACAAGGAGAGGTTATACTGAAGGCCAGGCAGGCCCCTCTGAGCTTTGGGGGAGGAGTGGGGCCCCCACCACAAACAGACATTGGCCTCCTCTCCCAGTTCCCAACACCCTCCCGCCCAGCCTGGGGACCGTGCGTCTGAGCTCCGGGGATGCTGCCCGCTCCTGGGTGCAGATTCCACTGACGTGTCCTGTTCTTGCAGAACGGTTTAATGTGGATGGACCCCAATGGCCTGGGCTGGGAGCAGGGAGGGCGGCTGGGCTGGGGCCTAACACTTGGGGGCTGCAAGTTCTGCAGTAGTTGGAGCTCCCGCTGGAGCCAGGTTCGTAGACCCCAGCTCCTCCACTTCTCCCATTGCTGGACAGGTTTTCAGCCTAGCTCATGACCGTCTGTCTGTCTCCCCAGGAACTTGCTGGACATGGACACCTTCTCCAAGTCTGACCCTGGTACGTGTGGGGAGTGGAACTGGCTGGGGGACCTGCTTCAGGGCGTAGCCCCTGGCAGAGCAGGCGGGCAACATGCTCTGAGGGGGCAGCAAGGCCTGGGCAGCCGGCTCCTGCAGGCTGTGCCTGGCACTGAGCGGTGGGAGGGGTGTGTGATTGCACCAAGCTGCACAGCCTGGGCAGAGACAAACCTGTCCGGAGCAGGGTTGCTGCACAGGCCAGCTTGGCCCAGTCAGCTGAGACGAGCACTTGAGCTTTGTGGCAGAAGTAGCTTTTGAGAAGGAGAAAGCTGATGTGTGCAGTGCAGCGTGTAGTGTATGCTTGGTGTGCTGCATGTCTGGGGTGGGGTCGTGCACAGTGTGTGTGAAGAGGTGTATGAGAGCATGCATGAAGCATGCATGCTTGGTGTGGTGCACAAGGGACGTGCACAGTGTGGGCAGGTGCACGGAGAAAGTGCAGTGTTTGGATGAGCAAGGTTAATGTATATGCAATGTGGTGCACAAGGTATGCCTGTGTGTATGCATGCAGAGTGATGTGCAAGGTATGTGCATGCAGTGGGTTGCTGTTCATGAGGTGTGCATGTGCAAAGTATGCCCATGTGGGGTAGGGGAGTGCACATGCAGTGTGTGCACAGAGGGGTGGGTTGTGCAGTGTATATGTGCAAGGTGTATGTGTGCAGTGACTTGCGTGTGTAGTCATTGAGATGTGCAAAGCATGCATGCACAGTGGGGGGGGGAGAAAGAGTGCGTTCACAGGGTGCACCTGCATGAGGTGGGGAGAGTGTGCATGAAGTGTGTGCACAGTGGGGAAGTGTGTGTGAGACCTGCAGTGGGATGGGAAGTGGGGGGGTGCAGTGTGTGAGATGCGGTGGGATAGGGTGTGTCGAGGTGCAGTGTAAGACATGCAGTGAGATGGGGGTGTGGTGTGTGGGACGCAGTGGAATGGCGTGTGGGGGGTGCAGTCTGTGAGAGATGTGGTAGGATGGGGTGTGTCGGTGTGGAGTGTAAGACATGCAGTGAAATGGGGGTGTGGTGTGTGAGATGCAATGGGAAGGGTGTGGGGGGGTGCAGTGTGTGTGATGCGGTGGGAAGGGGTGGCTTCTGATGCAGAGGCAGTCATTAACCCCGCGCTCTCCTCTCTGCAGTAGTGGTTCTGTTTGTCCAGGGGAGCGGCAGCAAGGAGTGGAGGGAGGTGAGTGCTGAGCGTCAGTGCAGCGGGCCCGTCCCAGGGCCCAGAGTAGGCACCCTGCCGGCTGCCCACACCCTACCCCCACTGATACAGACACCTTACAGTGTGCTCCAGAGACCCGCTTGCCACCCCAGCTCCAGCTGCCAGTGTGCCCATCTAGCCCTGTTCTCCCCACCCCCGAACAAGCCAGTGGGCTCATCTGCCACGGCTGAGTCTTTGTCAAGGAGAGAGCAAAGCTGAGCAGTCAAGGGCGAGACTTAGCCACCTGACATTGTCTCCTCCCGCTCCCCTGGAGCCCGGCCCCATGCTCCAGAGCCCAGACCCGTTCCCAGTGCCTCCCAGAGCCCAGCTCCATTCCCAGCACCTCCCAGAGCCTGGCCCCGTTCCCAGCACCTCCCAGAGCCCGGCCCCGTGCCCAGCGCCTCCCCGGCCTGGCTCTGCACTCCCAGCGGCTCTGAGTCATTTTCAGAGGGTTCCTTGTCTAACTCCTTCATACCTATGGGCCTGGCTGCTCCTGGGCCCAGCAGCCAGGTTCACTGGTGGCTGAGCAGGGCCCCTGATTCCCTGTTCACCCGGAGGGTGCTGCATGGGCAGCAGAGTGGGCAGCTAGCAATGCAATGAGCAGCCTTCGGCCTGGGCCCCTCTCCGCAGCACCACTGCCCATCTCACAGCCTCAGTTTTCTTCAGGCTAGGGCGAGATTTCAGCTTTGCATCTTTGCATGGCTTCTCCTGGGGCACTGCCAGCAACGTGTCTGCTTCCCCTGTGTCATACTGCTGCTGCCTGCCTTCCCTGCTGGCGCTGACTTCCCCCATGCCAGCACCATGCACCCTGCTGCTTCAGGGGGTGGGCAGCACCAGGCTCCTGCCCTGGGCTCAGCTCACGGGGGGATGCTGAGTGGCCACAAGCAAAGGCTGCTGCTGCTCCCTAAGCCAGGGCTGAGACCTGCAGGCCTGGTGATTTCCAGATCCATCCCCCAGGCCCAGCAGAGATCAACCAGAGCTGGGGCCTCGGAACTGGGCTGCCCTGGGCCGGGGATAGATTCTTTCTGGAGGCTGCACCTGCTCTGCTAGCCAGTCAGCTCCGGGCACCAGCTCCAGTGCTGCCCCTGGCCTGGCTGGGACTCCGCAGCGCCCCCTTGCTGAGGGCCTGGGCATGCTCCACTCTGATCCCTGTGGGGACTCCCGGCCAGGGCCACCTAATCCCCTGCTCTGCTAAACGGGCCCATATGGCCTCCGGTCCCACGCTAATGATCTGGCTCTGCCGTTGGCCTTAATCCCAGGGAATCTGGATTACAGGCCTGGGAGGCAGCTCCTCACATACGTGCTGGGACACAGGGGCCCTGCCACAGCCATGTGGCCCCTCTGGGTTGGGTTGAACGCTGTCCCCTCACCCCCTTGTCTCCTCAGTTTGGACGCACCGAAGTGATTGACAACACCCTGAACCCCGATTTCGTCCGCAAGTTCGTCCTTGATTATTTCTTTGAGGAGAAGCAGAACCTGCGCTTTGATGTGTGAGTGAAACCTGATTCCCTCCCTCACCTGATCCCCTTCCCCGACCCTGTCTCAGCTCCCCCCGCCCAGTTCCTCTCCCCCCCGTCCCTCCTCTGCTCCTCCCCGCCTTCCTCTCCCCCACCCTGCCTTGGCTCTGCTCACCCCCTGCTTTCCCACTTGGCCCATAGTTGGAGACCAGGTTATTTGTGGCACAGCTGCCAACTGGGCCAAAGTGGAGTCCTTTCTGGGAGAGCTGGAGGTGAGGTTGCAAAGCTCTGGGATGGCTGTAGTATGATGGGATATGGTGGCCATGGTGTGACATGGCAGGGCAGTTGCAGTGTGCTGGGACATGGCAGGGTGGCTGCGGGTGGCCAGCATGACAGAGCAGCTGTGAAGGGACATCTGTGGCAGCTGCAGCACAACAGGGCGGCGGCTGCAGCGTGGCAGAGTGATTGCAGGTTGGTGTGACAGAGCAGGCGTGGCATAGCAAGGTGGCTGTGACGGTTGCAGCTTGATGGGCTGGTTGCAGGATGGCGTGACGGAGCGGCTGCAGGACGGCATGATGGGGTGGCTGTGGTGGCTGCAGGGTGATGTGACAGAGCGGCTGGAGGGTGGCTGTGGGGCGGCTGTGACAGCTGCAGGGTGGCTGTGGGACGGCCGTGGTGGCCATGGGGTAGCTGCAGGGTGGCGTGACAGAGCGGCTGCAGGGTGGCCGTGGTGGCTGTGGGGTGGCTGCGGGGCAGCCATGGTGGCTGCAGGGTGGCCATGGCGGCTGCGGGTTGGCTGTAGGGTGGCGTGATGGAGCAGCTGTGGGGTGGCTGTGGGGCAGACATGGTGGCTGTGGGGTGGCTGCAGGGCAGCTGTGCGGTGGCCGTGGTGACTGTGGGGTGGCTGCAGGGTGGCGTGATGGAGTGGCTGCGGAGTGGCCATGGTGGCTGTGAGGTGGCCACAGGGTGGCCGTGGTGGCTGCAGGGTGGCTGCGAGGCAGCCGTGGTGGCTGCAGGGTGGCTGCGGGGCGGCCGGGGTGGCTGCGGAGTGGAGTGATGGAGCGGCTGCGGGGTGGCCATGGTGACTGCGGGGTGGCTGCAGGGTGGCCCTGGCGGCTGCAGGATGGCTGCGAGGTGGCCGTGGTGGCTGCGAGGTGGCCATGGTGGCTGCAAGGTGGCTGCAGGGCAGCCGTGGTGGCTACAGGGTGGCTGCGGGGCGGCCATGGTGGCTGCAGGGTGGCTGCTTGGTGGCGTGATGGAGCGGCTGCGGGGTGGCTGCAGGGTGGCCCTGGTGGCTGCAAGATGGCTGCGAGGTGGCCGTGGTGGCTGTGGGGCGGCCGTGGTGGCTGCAGGGTGGCTGCGGGGTGGTGGCTGTGGGGTGGCTGCAGCAAGGCAGGACGATTACAAAGCTCCTCATGCTGCTCTCAGGGTTCCTGACTCTGCCATAGGCAGAAACAGAAGCTCTTCGGGGCAGGGTGTAACATGGGCCCAGCCTGAAGTCGTCATGACCCTGAAATGCAGGGCAGGACCCAGTGTGCAAACACCCAGTAGCGCCCGGGGTGGGCGAGAACATAAGATGTGGGGGGCTGGGGAACAGCTGTGCCTGGTGCCAGGGGCTTGTCTGGGCCCGTCTCTGTCTGTGCAGGGCCCAGCGCAGCTCGTGAACTCATGGAGGGCCCAGCTCCCAGCGGCCTGAGGACACAGCAGGTGCTGGTGCTTCGAAGCGGTGCCCCCCCAGTCGCTGCCCACAACAAGGGGTCCAGGAGCCCCACAGGCCTCTCCGGGCAGCGCGGGGCATCAGGGCGGCCACTGGGCACCAGCCTCCATCACCTGCTCGGCTTGGGTGTGCTCAGCGCCCTGTCTGTGGGGCCCCGTAACCCCCGTCTCATCCCAGTGCTGCCCCGGATGGAGCTCGTTCCTGGGGGGGCTCTGACTGGGGCAGCACCAGGGTGGGGGGGGTCCTGCACCCATTGCAAGGCGCTCACGGCTCTCCTCTCTTCCCCACAAGCTATAACGTGGATTCCAAGAGCTGCAACATCTCTAAACACGTGAGTGTGGACCTGGCCCCACCCCCTGCTCAGCCCTCGACTCTGCCCACCCCGGATCCACCACCAGCTCTGTTCCTCTGCTCAACCCCCAGCTCTTCCCCCTTGCACTGAGCCCCCTGAGACTCAGTCCCCTTCTCTGCCCCCCCCAGACCCAGCCTCTGTCTCTGCCCCCCTGCTCAGCACCCTGCCCGGACCCCCCAGCCCCTGGCTCTGCCCACCCCCCACTCAGCCCCTGCTAGGACCCCCTGGACCCAACCCCCGGCTCTGCCTCCCCAGACTCAGCCACACACACACACACCCCGCTCATTGTCCTTCTCGGACCCCCCAGACTCAGGCCCCTGCTCTACGCGCCCCCCCCCCGACCCAGCCTCCATCTCTGCATCCCCAGACTCAGCCCCTCCCCCCTGCTCAGCACCCTGCTCAGACCCCCCAGACTCAGCTTCCATCTCTGCCCCCCCTGCTCAGCACCTTGCTCAGACCCCCCAGACCCAGCCCCCAGCTCTGCCCACCTCCCACTCAGCACTCCGCTTAGCACCCCGCTCTGCCCTCCCCCAGGCTCAGCCCTCCCTGTCACCATGTTCCTTGCGGGGTCCCTAGTCTCAGCCATGTTGCTGGACCAGGGAGACTCTGCGGCTCTGTGTCCTACGGGGGTGGGGGGGTGTTTCAGGGTCTCCCCGCTGTGGTGCAGAGGCAGCTCGGCCCTGTCTGTAGGAGGCACAGACTGAGCCCTATTGCTGGGGCACCTTGCAGCCCCACTGCGCAGATGGGAACTGCAGCCTGGCGAGGCAGGGGCTGGTCAGAGGCTGCCCAGGGGCTGAGCCGTTTCCCAGGCAGTGCCCTGGGTGCGGGCCGGGCCTGGGCCAGCAGGAGCAGCTGGCCATCTGGTCCTGGCAAGAGAGCGCAGGACGGGCACAACATGCTTAAGGAGTTGCACTGCGTGTCTGGCACAGAGAACATGGGCCTGGCCCTGGCTGCTGCCTGTCGTTGCTCACCCAGGCTCTGCCGCAGGCTCTCCGGCATTCCCTCCCTGCTGCTCTGCGGAGCCTGCCCCCAAGGTGCCTGGCTGGATCCAGTGCTGCCAGTGGTCCAGAGCAATGGGACAACCCTCTACCTCAGAGGGGTGGCAGCCCGGGCTCCATCATCACCCTGTGTAACCTGCTCTCTCTCTGCTGCCCACACTGGGACCACAGAAGGTACGTGCCTCTCCTGCCCCCAGTGGCAAATGGGCAAAGCACAGCCGGGAGCGAGGGCTGGGCTGGGAACCCCAGGTGGGCAGGGGCCATTTGTCACCAGGGACTGAACCCTACCTATGCTGGTTATGCCTGCAGGCAATGCCCACCCCCAGCCGGGAGGGCCTGGGGGCCCTGGACAGGCCAACGCCTCCAGGGCAGGGAAGCAGTTGGAGTTGTTGCAGCACAGAGCCGTGGTGCCTATGCCTCCCACCACGGGGGGCCTCTCTTATCCCCACATCTTGTCCTGGGCCCTGGCCATTGCTCTTGCAGCTCCGGAACACAAAGGGCTGGTGGAGGTTGCCAACCAAGACATGGGCCATCCCTCCCCACCAGGGTGCCCCACATCACCTGCTCCCCACTGCAGCACTGGCCTCATTTCAGCAGCAAGCTCTGGCTGGCAGGGTGCAGGCAAGAATCCAGAACATCAGCTCAGCTGCTGGATCAGACCAATGGTCCCTCCAGCCCAGTGTCCTGGCTCTGGCAGTGGCCAGGGGCAGCAGGGAAACAGAGCACTTATCCAGCGATCCAGCCCGTCACCACTCCCAGCTTCTGGCAGTCAGAGGCTTAGGGACCCCAGCGCACGGGGTCCCCTCCCTGCCCCTCCTGGCTAACAGCCATTGATGGACCCCTCCTCCAGGAACTGAGCTCCTTCGGGTTTGAACACAGTTACACTTCTGGCCTTCACCTCCCCTGGCAACGGAACTGGCACCTCTGCAGACTGACTGCGCTGCGTGAAGCAGCACAGCCTTGTGTTTGTTTAACCTGCTGCCTATTAATTTCATTGGGTGACACCTAGTTCGTGCATTACGAGGAGGAGTAAATAACACTTCACTATTCACTTTCTTCACCCAGTTATGATTTTATAGACCTCTCTCATATCCCTCCCTTAGTTGTCTCTTTTTCAAGCTGAAAAGTCCAGTCTTATTAATCGCTCACCATACAGAAACTGTTCCATACCCCTAATCATTTCTGTTACCATTTTCTGAACCTTTTTCAATTCTAATATAGCTTTTTTGAGATGGGGTGACCACATCTGCACACAGTATTCAAGATGTGGGCATACCAGGGACTTATATAGAGGCGATATAATATTTTCTCTGTTATCTATCCCTTTCTTATTGAGTCCCAACATTCTGTTCACTTTTTTGACTGCTGCTGCACATTGAATGGATGTTTTCGGAGAACTATCCACAATGACTCCAGGCCGGGCCTACAGGGGTGGGGGCTGAAAGCAGCGAGCAGGGGTGAGGCCTCAGCTGGAAGAGTAGGGCACTAGCCACCCCAAGGGGATGCTTCACTCGCTGTCCATGTCTGTAGCGTCGAGATTATGTTTCCAATGTGCTTCACTTCGCATTTCTCAACACTGAATTTGATTGGCCAATTTGGGGAGGTCCCTTGGTGGCTCTTTGCAGGCTACTTTGGATTTAACTATCCTAGTAATTTGGTGTCATCTGCAAACTTTGCCACCACCTGGGTAGGGTGTGCTCTGAGCCGCCCTGCCCTGGGGTAGGGTCTGGGGACACACCATGGGCTGCCCTCCCCACCTGCAGGCGAGACCAGTGCTCTGTGTGCCCTAACTAGCAAGCCTTGTTGGCAGGACTTTCTGGGCCAGGCATTTGTGGCGCTGGGCGAAGTGATTGGATCCCAGCGGAGCCGCTTGGAGAGACCCCTCACGTGAGCCTCCCTTTACCTGCTCCTGGGGGCTCCATGTGGGGGGGAGGGCCTGGGGCAGGGGCTCCTATAACTCTGCATACTGCCCCCCAAGACAGCCTGTCCCTACCCCCGCATACTGCCCCCCAGGCAGCCAGTCCCTGTCCCCCCACATACTGCCCCCCAGCCGCCTGTCCCTGCCCCATCATACTGACCCAGCCCAAGCTGTCCCGTATCCCCATACTGACCCCAGCCAGCCAGTCGCTATGGCCCACCACATGCCTGCTCCCTAGAAGCCTGCCAGGCCTACCACCCCCGCGCCATACCGCCCCCAGTGAGCCAGGCCTGCCCGCCCCCCCCCACAAATTGCCCCCCAGCCAGCGAGTCCCTGCCCTGGAGCTAGGTGAGAGCCAGCGCCCCCCAGAGGGGAAAGGCCCCTTTGTCCCAGTCCCCAACCATTAGCCTGCAGGCCCATGCCACAGCGCACAGGGGAGCTGGGGCTGGGCAGGCCTGTCACGGTGCCTGGCGCAGCAGGGCCAGTCTCACTCAGACACAGGCCAGTAAGGGAGTGAGACGACTTCTTCAGCGTGTAGCTGGGGGAGGTTGGGCTGAGGGGGGGACCACCCACAACCCGCAGCTCCAGGGACCATCCTGCCCTGCCCCCGAGGTCCTGGCCCTGCCCGCTGGCAGAAAGGCAGTTTGGAGGGGCCAGCAAGTCCCCATGGGCTCAGTCCCCTGTGGGGTGCGGCTCCCGCGAGGGAAGGGCCCCCGCAGCCAGCAGAGCACGTACTCTCCCTCCTGAGGGCAGTGGGGAGGTGCCAAGCAAGCCACCCTGAAATCTGCGAGGGCCTGCTTGGTGCATCAGCTTTGCTGCAGCGCAGGGGGCTGGGAGCCTGGGAGCCTCATCTGACCACCGCCCCCCTGTGCTGGGTGTCTCAGGCTAGGTCCTCTCTATCGGCCACACTCCGCTCTCCGGACAGTGTGGCAAGGCGTGCCTGCATAGGGGCCAGGGGCCCAGAGCTCCTGCCTGCTGCCCCCATGAGCCATGGCTCCCACTGCAGTGACCAGCCTGCCTAACAGTGTGGACGACCAACAGCAGGGCCCTTGGCTCCGTGTCAGCGATTGCTCAGCACCACCATTTTCCCAGCCAGCCAGCGTCTTGCTCCCCCCACCAGCCAGGCGCTGCCCTCCCCCACAGCACCCCCTGCTGGGAGCTCCCCACAGCCAGCCACCTGCCGCCCGCCCATAGCACCCCTACTGGGAGCTCCCCCAGCCAGCGCCCTGCCCCGCCCCCACAGTGCCCCCTGCTGGAAGCTCACCTGCAGCCGAGCACCCTGCCCTACCCCCACAGCACCCCCTGTGGGAGCTCCCCCACAGTCAGCGCCTGCCCCTGCCCCCACAGCACCCCCTGCTGGAAGCTCACCCATAGCCAGCACCCTGCCCCACCCCCACAGCCAGCTACCTGCTCTGCCCCCACAGCACCCCCTACTGGGAGCTCCCCCATAGCCAGCGCCCTGCCCCCACAGCGCCCCCTGCTGAGAGCGTGCTCTGGTCTGGCCATTGGCTTTGGCCCTTCAGTGGGCTGAAATGCTGATTTCACAATGGGGCAAATAGGACCTGGGGGGAGAGCAGCCAAACCCGCTGCAGCTGCACCTCTGTCCTGGCTGCCATCTGCTGCTACCAGCGCTAATGGGATGTTTCTTGTCCCAGGGGGGTCCCAGGTAAGAAGTGTGGGACCATCCTGCTGTCAGCTGAGGAGCTCAGCAACTGCCGGGTGAGTGTCTCCACTGGCCTGCAGACACTGCCTACACTCAGGGCTGGCTGCAGGACCCACGGGATGCTGAGGGGCTGATGGTGGCAGGGGAGGGCTGAGGCATGTGTACATGGGGGGCTGTGCTGGGGGGGCCAAAGGGTGAGTGGGGGTGTGGAGAAGGCATGGGACTGGGCGGGGCACTGCTCTCCCCGTGTCAGTGGGGTGGCCTGGGTCAGGTGGGGCCTGCTCTACAGGCTCTGAACACGCCATCTGCCTGGGTCCTGGGCTGGCCCTGGCTCCCTGCCCCAGCGCCCAGTAAGTTGTGTGGGCAGGTAGGGGTGTCATGGAGTCTCCGGGCGATGCTCTGGAACTCTCCCCAACAAGCCAGTCAGGACTTTGGGGAGCCTCCTCTCCCTTGGAGCAGACTGTCTTCAGGGCAGGAAGCTCACACAGCTTCACCTTCTGGGTCTCTCCTTGGAGCATTCAGCATCCTCTGCCCCTCCGTGCACTTCCCACAGCGAGCCCACCCAGGCGGGGTCCTGGGGAAGCCACAGGGTCCTGCACCCCCACTTTGCAGTCACACATAACTCTCAGCCAGCCAGTAACACAAGAGGTTTATTTGATGACAGGAACAGGGTCTAAAACAGAGCTTGTAGATACAGTGAACCGGACCCCTCAGCTGGGTCCATTCTGGGGGGCAGTCAGCTAGCCCCAAACTGACACCCCCTCCAGCCCCCCTCCTCTGCTCAGTTCCTTTCCTGGGCCATGAGGTCACCTGACCTCTTTGGCTCCAATACCTTTAGCATCCCCTTGCATGGGGGAAGGAGGCGACAGTCGGCCCTTTGCTCTGCAACAATTACAGCTCCTTATCCCACCACTTAGAGACTTAAGAAATACATAGGGGAAACTGAGGCACCCCTACAATATTTAGAGGAAACATTAAGAACAGTCCCACTTCATCACAGGGGGGCAGTGGTAGAGTTGGGAGCCAGGATGCAGTAGCAGGGGGTTGATGGCAGGACGAGGGCACTGGTAAAGTTAGGGGCAGGATGGGGTAATGGGGGGCTGATGGCAGGACAGGAGCACTGGTAGAGTTGAGGGGCAGGAGGGGGTAATGGGGGGCTGATGGCAGGACGGGGGCACTGGTAGAGTTGGGGGAGCAGAATGGGGTAACGGGGCTGATGACAGGGTGGGGGCACTGATAGAGTTGGGGAGCAGGATGGGGTAGCAGGGGGCTTGGCTACCATGGTGCAAGCCCCTCCTGCCTGCATCGGCAGCTGCCCCTCGCCATCCACCCCCTGCCTGGATCCTGACTCCCCCTACCCTGCCTCATCCTGACGGAGTCTGTTTCTTTCAGGACATTGTCACGATGCAGCTCTGTGCCAACAAGCTGGACAAGAAGGACTTCTTTGGGAAATCCGACCCTTTCCTCGTCTTCTACCGCAGCAATGAGGACGGCACGTACGTGTGGGGCTGTGCGACGCCCCAGCCTGCGTGGGGTGGATGCCCAGCAAGGGGCAGCTGGGGTGGGTTCCTACCTGCTAGTGCCTGCCCTCAGCCCCACTTCTCTGGTGCCTCCTCCAGGTTCACGATTTGCCACAAGACAGAAGTAGTGAAAAATACACTCAACCCTGTATGGCAGCCCTTCTCCATCCCTGTGCGAGCCTTGTGCAACGGGGACTATGACAGGTCAGGAGTCAGACACGTGTCCATCCTGTCCTGCCACCGGGGGCTGCAAACACAGAGCCAGAGCGCGGGCAGATCCCAGACACACAAACTCCCAGGCCCAGCAGGGCTCTAGGGGAGGGGCAGCTCTCTGGGCCAGTCCAGTGGGGGGCAGAAGGGGATGGTGGAGCAGGGCCCTGTCGAGGGGGGATGAGGGAGTGGGGAAGGGGATCGGGGAGTGGGGCTCTGGGACCAGGGGAGGGGAAGTTTTACTGACAAGAGTGCTATCGTAGACATAGCCTAAGTCTTTTTGATAAGCTAAACAGATTGCATCCTTTAAATCTCTCACTGTAAGGCATTTTCTCAAGCCCTCAAATCATTGTTGTGTTTTGTTTTGTTTTTTTTTACACCCTCTTCAATTTTGCCACATTCTTTTTAAAATATGGGCACCAGAAATGTATGCAGGGTTGTCTCATCTGGCACACAAATGCCTCATACAGAGGTAAAAATCACCTCACTATTCCTTCTCAATGCTCCCATTTATACATCCAAGGATTACATTGGCCCATTTTGCCACAGCATTGCACTGGGAGCTCATGTTGAGTTGCTCATCGACTGTAACCTCTGAATCCTTTTCAGAGTAACTGCTTCCCAGGATACAGTTCACCATTCTGTATGTATAGCCTAAATCAGGGTTTCTCAAACCCTGGCAACCCCATTAAAACACAATGATGACCCACTTTGGGGTCCCGACCCACAGTTTGAGAACCGCTGCCCTAAATTATTTGGTCCTAGATGTATAACTTTGCAGCTGGCTGTATTAAAATGCATTTTGTTTGAATAGGCCCAGTTTACAAACTGATGCAGATCACTCTGCATGAATGCCCTGTCTTCCTCATCATTACCACTCTGCCAATCTTTGAATCATCCATAAATTTTGTCAGCTGTGATTTTGACATGGTATTCAAAATGCTGGCAGTCTCTTTATACTAGAACTTCTAATGTGTCTACCACTGATGAAACAGGACCAATGTTATCAATGTTTAAAAAAGATTTTCCAATGTAGACAAACTGCTTTTATGACTTGTGACACAGCGGATAGGAAACTGACAATATGAGTAAGCCTGGACATTGCAAGGACCAAGAATATAAATATGAGCTGTTGGATTATAATCTAAATTTCCCTCTTAGGCAAGTAGCTGGGGACACAGTGAGAATGCCTTATCTCTTGTCTGTAAACTGGGGATAAAATTATTTATCTATCTATGCTAATTACAGGAGAATTGTGAGGCTTAATCTTTTAATATTAAAAAAAAATTAGATGAAAACTATTGCATTATTAGATTAAGAATGCTGTGTGTTAAATAGTTTTTATTAAGATTCAATTTTCTTAAGCATGTAAAGATAATAAGATTTCAGTTTTAAAATGCAGTACACAAAATTAAATTCTGCCAGACCTGATAATGTGCTTCAGTTTTCTGCTTGATCAGGAGCTCTTCTGCTTTCAGTTTTTGTACCATTTCCAGTTCTATCAGGGCCTTTGCACGATCTCGTATCAGCTGGTCCCTCTCTACCTTCCTCTAGCATTGCAGAAAAATTATGACGTTGACAAATGACAAAATATGGAAACTAAAATGTTGGGATTAAATGTCAAAAAAGATTTTTTTAAAAAATGAAAAGAAATTCACCTCTTCTTCTTTACTTAAATTTTTCTTGTATTTGTAAAGCCAGTATGCCAGATAATTAATTGGGTCTGCTGGCCGATGCTCTGCCACCTCTGCAAGTCCCTCAGCTAAGCATTTTCCTATGCATTTCTTGAGGTACTCTGTATCCATTCTTATCTTCTACCAAGTGCTGCACCAATATATTAACTGAAATGTTTTAGACATTATTGAGTGAGAACATGTGCACTAACAAAAGGTTTCATATGGACATTGTTGGTCATACAAATCTGTTTACATTGCTTTGGTGATACATCTCAACCCTGACATGGGGAACGATTTCTGGTAGTAAGGGAATAAATTCAGCCTTAATGGCCAATACATTCTTGAATGACACAGCTAAGAAAGGTGGCAACTGAGTTGTTATTTTTGTGAGATGAACACTATACTGATACCAGCAACTCATTTCACCTGTTGGAAAGCCTGTTGGAAAGACATCCGGTGGTAACCACTTTTGGTTACTACCATCTTGGTTCTCTAGAAGTGAAAGTCCCTGTATTGCACTTCTAATTAAATTCTGTATCAATCTTGGTAAAATATTACTCCTTAAGTATTGTTTTATTCCTACTGGATCTGCAGTATAGCCCTAACTAGCACAAACTGCATGGCACTGAACCACACACAATAGTCTTAGTTTTCATTTTTCACAAACAAGAGCACAAAATGTTGGATTTATAAAGAAGCTTCCAGGCTAATCTAAACAGCGTAAGTGGCTTTTACAGAAGAAAGTGTAAACGATAAGAAACTGACAATGCAATGACAGTGTAGGGCAATTATGGGAGTAAGTACTAAGGCTATGTCTATACTATGGACCTTACAGCAGCACAGCTGTACCACTGCAGCTGCGCCGATATAAGGTCTCCCATATAGCTGCTCTAGGCCAGCGGAAGAAAGCTCTCCCGCCAGCATAATTAAACCACCCCCACCAAGCGGTGGTAGCCATGGCAGTGGCACTGTCCATACCAGCTCTTTTGTTGGTGAAACTTATGTTGATCAGGGGGATGTTTTTTCACACCCTTGATCAACAAAAGTTTTTCTGACAAAAGTGCTAGCATAGGCAAAGCTTAACAGTATGTCTACATTTAAATGCTACAACGGCACAACTCTATAATGCGTCAGTGTAGACACTACCTCAACCAATGAGGAGGGTTTTTCCATTTGTGTAGGTAATCCACATCCCTGAGAGGTTGTAGCTAGGTTGATGGAACAATTCTTCCATTGACCTAGTGCTGNGGGGCCTGGGGGCGGGGAGGGGGAAGCATGGGGTGCCAGGCCCCGTGGGGCTCTCCAGGCCCATCCTGAGTGCTCGCTAACCTGCTGCCTGCATTTGTATTTCAGGACAGTGAAGATAGACGTGTACGACTGGGACCGGGATGGAAGGTGGGACCAGGCTGTGAGGAGCCTGGGGGAAGGCGAGGGCATGTCCCCAGTGCCCCACCCACCCCCGTCCAGCTATTGTCTGGTTTTAGGCCTGGTCCTTGGTCTGCCCTGGCCATAACCCCTTCCTCCTTGCTCTCCTGGGGCTTGCCCTGGGCTGCTGCACGTGCCCATCCCACTGCTCTCTTGGCCACCCTGTAGCCAGTGGGTCTCCTCAGCTGGCCTCCAAGCTCTGGGGCCCAGGGAGCCAACCCCTGAGTCTGTCCAGAGCCAGTGGGAGCAGTGGGAACCCACTGGGCCTCACTTCTCCACCCTGCTGGGGCTGCCTGCTGGAAGGCTCCTGTGTCGGCACCAGGGCTGCCCCTTCTCTCATCCTCCAGCCACTCCCTTTCTGCCCTACCTGGGAGGCAGCAAGGGCTAGTGGGCACTGGGCTGAGAGCCAGGACTCCTGGGTCTCTCCCCGGCTCTGGGAGGGGAGGGGAGTGGAGACTGGTGGTTAGAGCAGGGGGGCTGAGAGCCGGGACTTCTGGGTTCTCTCCCTGCTCTGGGAGGGGAGTGGAGGCTGGTGGTTAGAGCAGGGGGTGGCTGGGAGCCAGGACTCCTGGGTTCTTCCCAGGTCTGGCAGTGGAGTCGGGGCTGGTGGGTCAGAGCAGGTGAGGCTGGGAGCCAGGACTCCTGGACTCTCTCCTTGGCTTTGGGAGGCTAGTGGAGGCTGGTGGTTAGAGCAGGGGGGCTGGGAGCCAGGACTCCTGGATTCTCTCCCTGGTTCTGGGAGGGGAGTGGGGTTGAGAGGTCAGAGCAGGGGGCTGTCTCACAGCCTCTGCCCATGGTGTGCCAGGTTATAGTAGGCGAGGCCCCCTGTGCCCTCTCCCCCCACGACAGGCTGAGTGAGTATCTGCACTGCCCACTAACACCTGCCTTGTGCTCACTCTCTGCCCACAGCCACGATTTCATTGGGGAGTTTGCCACGAGCTACCGGGAGCTTTCCCGTGCTCAGAGCCAGTTCACAGTCTACGAGGTGAGGCCTGCTGCTGCCTAGCTCTCCTGGTTCCCCCGCATGTCCGGCTCAGCCCCACTGGGGCTGGGGGACTGGGCCAGTTCTGGGGCATGAAGTCCCCCTCGTGGGCAGCTCTGCGCTGGCAGCTCTTGCAGGGGCCTCACTCACCTGAAGTTTGCTGCAGGGCTAGAATCCAGGCAAGATTCTGGGCTTGGGAATTTAACTGGCAGCAAAGAGGGGCTGTCCGGAATGGCCGGGGGAAATGGCAGCCCGGGGGGGTCAGTGGCCAGGGGAGCTGTCAGAAATAGCCAGCAGGGCTGGCGGTACAGGGCAGCTGATAGTATGGGGGTGTCTCAGGAACAGCCGAGGGGGCTGGCAGCAAAAGGGGACTGGCAGGAACGGCCGGGAGGGGCTATCAGGAATGGCCACGGAGCTGGCAGCCTGGCGGGGGCGCTGTCAGGAATGGCTGGGGGGTATTGCAGCCCCGGGGGGGGGGGGGGGGGTCTGTCAGCCCGGGGGGTGTTCTCAGAAGGGCGGGAGGGGCTGGTGGCCGGGGTGCGTAGGAAACGGCCCGGGTGGTGATATGGGAGGTGCTGTCAGGAGCAGCTGAGGGGCTGCAGCATGGTGGGTGACTGTCGTAACTGCCAGTGTGGCTGGCAGCATGGGGGGGCTGGTTCCCCTTGGAGGGGGCTGGCTAGGAACAGCTGGGCTGCGGTGTGGGCTGCGGAGGGCTGGCAGCAATGGCGGCTGTTCCTCAGTGGGGGCCTGGCAGGAACACCTGGGGGGCTGGTGGTCTGGGGGGTGTGGCAGAACTGCCAGTGGGGCTTGTGGCAGCATGGAGGGGCTGGTTCCCCTGGATGGGCCTGGCAGGAACACTGGGGGGCTGGCGGCAGGGGGGGGCTGTCAGGAACTGCCAGTGGGGCTGGCAGCACGGGGGGGCTGGTTCCCTGGGGGGAATGGCAGGAACATCTGGGGGGCTGGTGGCCGGGGGGCGGGGTGCTGGCAGAAACTGCCAGTGGGGCTGGCAGCATTGGGGGGCTGGTGCCCCGGGGTGGGGCTGGCAGGAACACCTAGGGAGCTGGGGGTTGTCAGGCAGGGGTGTGTGTGCTGATGTTGGGGTCCCTGAACTGTTCCTCTGCTTCCGTCAGGTGTTAAATCCAAAGAAGAAATGCAAGAAGAAGAAATACATCAACTCTGGAACGGTGAGTGAAACCTGCCGGAGCCCCTGAGGGAATCCGCCCCCACAGGCCAGGCAGTGCCCCCAGCTCCCTCTTTGCCCCTTACCCACTGCCCCTTGCCCCCTTGGTGATGCACCCCACAACTCCCTCCCTTCAGCTCGGACAACCCCTGCGCCTGCCCTGCAGCCTGTGCCTGTCCTTGGGGGGGACAGGAGATGGGTGTCTCCAGCTCTGTCTTCCTGCTGAGTGGGGGAGGATTTCTTTGGGGGGGTCACTGGGGAGACAGGGGGTATTTGGGGGGTCTCTATGTGGCAGTGCAGAGGTGTGTTGGGGGCTCTGTCCGGGTGGGGGGTCTCTGACATTCTGTTTCCAGTAACTGTCTCTAGATGTCTCTATAGGGGCCTGTCTCTGGGGACAGGCGGGCCCTGTCTTAGAGGGTCTGACTCTTGGCAGAGGGGGTCTTAGGGGTCTGACCCTGGGGGGGCTGTCTGTAGGGAGGGGGGCCTGTCTTAGGTGGCTGTCTGTAGGGGGAGCTGTCTGTAGGGGTGGGCCTATCTGAGGGCCCTGTCTCAGGGGGCTGTCTGTGGGGAGCAGGGGCCCTGTCTCAGGGATCTATCTGGGGGGAGGGGGGGCTGTCTCGAGGGGCTGTCTGTGGGGAGAGGAGCCTGTCTTAGGGGTCTGTCTGTGGGGAGGGGGGGCTGTCACAGGGGTCTGTCTGTGGGGAGGAGGGGCCTGTCTCAAGGGGCTATCTGTGGGGAGGGGGCCCTCACCCAGGGGGCTGCCTGTGGGGCCCAGTCTCAAGGGTCTGTCTGTGGGGAGGGGGGGCCTCTCTCAGGCGTCTTTCTGTGGGAAGGGATGGTAGTCTTGGGGGGCTGTCTGTGGGGAGGGGGCCTCTCGGGGGGCTGTCTGTGGAGAGGGGGGGCTGTCTCGGGGGGCTGTCTCGGTGGGCTCTGATGTTCTGTCTCTGGCAGGTGACCCTTCTCTCCTTTGCTGTGGAGTCCGAGTTCACCTTTGTGGATTACATCCGAGGCGGGTGAGCGGGTGCCCAGGGACTCTCCCCGCACGTACCCCCCAGGCAACTCTGTTCAGACCTCTGCACTCCTCAGCCTCTTTGGGGTTTGTTCCCCCACCTCCCCGAATCCCCTATTCAACACGGGCTGCACCCGCCCACCATGCCCCCACGGCCCTTGCCTAGCCTCCCGCGGGAAGCCCAGAGGAAGTTGTGCACCCGCTGCTGGCAGCCCCTGGCTGCTGTGCCGGGAGTGGGGAGACAAGCCATGGCCTCTCAGGGGCAGGGGACAGCGGGAGGTGGGAAGAGCTGGCAGAGAGCAGGAGAGGGAACCGGTGCTGCTGGTGTTGGGGGGGCAGGGGTTGCAGGGTCGTCAGGGGCTGGAAGGGGGTCTGAGGGGAGTTTGGGGGAGCAGGTTGGGGATGGGATGGTGGGGAGGGTGCTGAGGCAGCATAGTTTGGGGAGGGGAGTTGAGGTGAGGGAAGCAAGTGAAGGGAGCAGGACTGAGTGGGATGGGGGGAGGGAGCAGGGTAGGAAACGGTTTGGGGAGGGGAAGTGGGGCGAGGAGCAAGTGGGGAATGGCAATGGAGTTGAGGGGAATAGGGCTGGGGGAGCCGGGTTGAAGGGAGTGGGGCGGGGCAGGGGAGCAGGGTTGAGGGGAATGGAGTGGGGGATCAGGGTGGGGGAAGGACAATGTAGTTGAAGGGAGCAGTGCTGGGGGAGCAGGGTTGAAGGGAGTGGGGCTGGGAGAGGGAAGCAGGGTTGAGGGGAATGGATTGGGGGATCAGTGTGGGGGAAGGACAATGTAGTTGAAGGGAGCAGTGCTGGGGGAGCAGGGTTGAGGGGAGTGAGGATGGGGGATCGGGGGGGAAGGGCAATGGAGTTGAAGGGAGCAGGGCTGAGGGAGCTGGGTTGAGGGGAGTGGGGGTGGGGGATCAGGGTGGGGAAAGTGCACCGGAGTTGAGGGGAGCAGGGCTGGAGGACCGGGTGGGGAAGGGAGCTGGGAACACATTGTTGCGGGGCTGGGAGAAAGGGAACAGGGTGGGGAGCTGGGAATGCCTTATTGAAGGTCTGGGGGAGCATTCTCTCACTCTCTCCTCCTGCCCCCGCAGGACACAGCTGAATTTCACAGTTGCCATTGATTTCACGGCCTCCAACGGTGAGTGCCATGTGTGGGCTGGGCCCAGATGCCTCCCACGGGAACTGAGGGACAGCTCAGCCCTGGATCACCCCCGAGCTCCTTTCCCCTTCACCCTTCTCACAGCAAGGGCCTGGGGGTCCTGGCTCCAGGGAGCTGCTCTCCAGCCCATTCTCGGCCCCTGCCCCAGTCCCAGCTACCCGCCCCCCAGACTCTGGGGTCCTGCCACAGGGTTCAGAGGGGCAAGGTGATGGGAGTCCTGGGAAGGGGAGAGAGGGGCCTGGAGAGGATATGGGGGCAGGGGGACCCTGGGGAGTGTCACAGAGTGTGGGGGAGTCAGGGCCCTGCACCCCCCACACTGTGATTTGCAGCCAGCAGGTAAAACAGAAGGTTTATTAGATGACACGAACACAGTCCAACACAGAGCTTGTAGGTACAGAGAACAGGATCCCCTCAGTTTGGTCCATCTTGGGGGACAGGGAGCCCAGACCCCAGCCCTGGGTCTCCCTCCGTTTCCCCAGCCAGCTCCAAACTGAAACCCTCTCCAGCTGTCTCCCCCAGCTCCTCCCCCAGCCTTTGTCCAGTTTCCCAGGCAGAAAGTATCATCTGGCCCCAGCCCCCTCCTGGCTCAGGTTACATGCTCAGGTATCGTCCCGCAAGTGATCACTCCTGATATCCCAACACCACTGCAGAAAGTCCCAGTAAAACTCCCATGCAACATTCCCAGGTCAATCCTCCCCACTCCCTATTCTGTCACTGGTGGCAGAGGCAGGAGGGGCCTGGAGAGGATGGGGGAGGGTGGAGGAAGGAGCCCAGGGTGGATAGGGTGTGTGGAGGGGCCAGGGGAAGATAGGACGGTGCAAGGAGCCTGGGGCAGATAGGTCAAGGCGAAGGGCCCAGGGTGGATGAGGTGGGGGGCAGGGCCAGGGGCCTGGGGCCTGGGGCGGGGTGAGAAGCTCAGGTAGGATGGGGCCAGTGGCAGACGGGGCAGGGCTGGGGGCTGGGGAGCACGGCCCAGGCTAAGGCGGGTGCTGTGTGTGCCCGGCAGGGATCCCATCGCAGCCCACCTCCCTGCACTACATGAGCCCGTACCAGCTGAGCGCCTACGCCATGGCACTGAAGGCCGTCGGCGAGATCATCCAGGACTACGACAGTGACAAGCTTTTCCCCGCCTACGGTTTTGGTGCCAAGATCCCACCTGACGGCAGCATTTCCCATCAGTTCCCCCTGGTAGGAGGCAGTGCCAGGGCCTCTGCCAGCCCCACGTCAGCCCGGGGCTAGGGGCGCCCCTCAGGGCCCCCAGGACTGGGTGGGATGGGTGATAACGCCCCGCGGTGCTCTTGCCCTGGGTCCTGACTGCTGCTTCCACCATGCAGGCCAGGCCGGCAGGAGACAGGGCCGTGTGGGGCATTTTGGAATGGGATAGGGCAGCACGCAGGAGAGCAGGCTCCAGGGAACCCCGCCAGGCCTTCACGGTCTGCTCCAGCCCTGGCTGATCCACTGACTGCAGGGTCCAGTGAGGAGAGCCCTCTGGGTGCAGAGCCCTGGAGAGAGCCCAGCCCCGTGGCTGCCCCCGGCATGTGCACAGCCAGGGCTTTATCCCAGTGCTGAGCGCAGCCTGCCCCGGCTCTCTCCCCTGCTAGAACAGCGACGTGGAGAACCCAAGCTGCGTGGGGATTGATGGCGTCCTGGAGTCCTACTTCCAGAGCCTGCGCACGGTGCAGCTGTATGGGCCCACCAACTTTGCCCCCGTCATCAACCAGGTGGCCCGGTGAGTGGGGCAGAGGCTGCACCATAGGCACATTGGGAGGGTGCCCTCCTGTGCCCCAGAGCCCTGCAGCCCGGCGCTGGCTGCGAGGGGGCTCCGGCTCAGAGCTCGGGGCCCAGCGCTGGCTGCGAGGGGGCTCCAGCTCAGAGCTCGGGGCCCAGCACTGGCTGCAGGGGGCGGCTCCGGCTCACAGCTCGGGGTCCGGTGTTGGCTGCAGGGGGGGCTCCGGCTCAGAGCTCAGGGCCTGGCGCTGTTTGCTGGGGGCGGCTCCAGCTCAGAGCTCGGGGCCCGGCACTGGCTGCGGGGCAGGGAGGCCGCTCATAGCTGGGCTGGGAGCTAGGCCAGGAAGCAGCAGGCATGGCCAGACTTGAGAGCTGAGCTCCAGGGCTGGGCTGAGCAGGTGTCTGAAGAGCCGTGGGCTCTGTGGAGCTGGGGCTGGGCACCCTGAGTGGCAGCCAGGCAGCACAGCTCCCAGCATGGCCCCGAGGAGCCACACCTGGCTGGCGGAGAGAGGGGAAAGTTCTAGCAAACCGCCCTGTGACCAGGGCCCCATGGGGGGCAGAGTGGGGCTGGCACGAGTCCCCTGCCCTCTGCATTGTGCCCTAGCTTGGCTGCTCAGGTGACGGACGGATCGCAGTACTACGTCTTGCTCATTGTCACCGACGGCGTCATCTCAGACATGATGCAGACCAAGGAGGCCATCGTCAATGTGAGTGGGGTGGGCAGGGGCAGGGTCACTGCCGGGGGGGGGCAGGGGCAGCCCGGTCCCACTGCAGGCAAGGGAGCCCTCCTAGGGGAGCTGGGCTGGAGCCAGACTCAGCACCCTCCTAGTGGCCTGGGTCTCCCAAACTCAGCGCTATCCAGGATGGCAGAGACTCGCTCATGTGAGGCTGATCTGGCCTGGCCCCTCCATCACCCGGCCCTTATACGGTATTCCCTCCCCAGGTGGCTCCTGGCTGCTATTCCCATCCTCCCCCCAGCCGTCCCCTGCATGCTATTCCCCCCTCCCTCCCTATGTGCTGTTTCCCTCCCCAGCCATCCCCTGCATGCTGTTCCCCCTCTTCCCCCCAACACCCCTGCGTGCTATTCCCTCCCCCCCTCACCCAGCCATCCCCTGCACACTGTTCCCCCCCAGCCATCCCCTGTGCGCTATCGCCCCCCAGCCATCCCTTGTGCACTACTCCCCCCCATATCCAGCCATCCCCTGCGTGCTATTCCCCAGCCAGCCAGCCACTGCATGCTACTCTCACCTTGCTGGCTCCTGTGGACTATTCCCTCCCCCTTTGCCCAGTCGGCCCTGTGCGTTATTCCCCCAACTGTCTCCTGGGCGCTTTTCCCTCACCTCACCCAGCCCGTGTGCTATCCCCGCCCTCGCCCAGCCAGCTCTGGGGTGAAGTTAGTGCCCCAGCTTGGGACCAGGCTGACTGGGCCTGAGGGCTCCATTCCCTGGGCAGCAAGGCCCTGGAGCGCAGGGATACTGGCTGGGATGCCCGCGCCCCAGCCATGCCACCTGAGTCCTGTGGCAGTGCTGGGAACAGCAGGAGGCCCCAGGCTGGTGAGGCATGGAGGAGCTGCAGGTGGCAGGCCCCAGGCTGGCAGTAACTCTCTCCCTTGCTCTGCAGGCCTCTGCCCTGCCCATGTCCATCATCATCGTGGGAGTGGGCCCAGCAGAGTTTGATGGTAAGTTCAGTGCATAGGTGCATTGTGGATGTGCAGGGCTGACCATGTGGCACTAGCCATGGCTTGAGGCCACTCACAGGGTGCTTGCAGAGGTCTCTCTGCTGGGGGCAGGAGGTTGGAGTCCCAGGGCGCTGGGGGGTGCGGTATGTGTCTGCTGTGAGGTCAGGAAAAACAGGCAGCAGGGTCAGACGCACAGTGCACCCGGGGAAGGGACAGCAACACACCCACATCACAGCACTGGGTCAGCCCAGCCCAGCCTCATGGGGACAGGTGTGCAGGAGGGAGGCAGGAGAGGCTGGTGGCGGCTTGTAAATGTTGACTGGCGTTCCCATCCCCAGCCATGGAAGAACTGGATGGAGATGATGTGCGGGTCTCCTCCAGGGGGCGCAATGCAGAGCGGGACATTGTGCAGGTAACTCATGCCCAGCCCCAACACACCCTGGGCTGCCCCCAACGCAGCATGGCCCTCAGGACGGCGTGGTGGAGAGGGGGACCAGGCTGGGGAAGGACCTCGGGCTCCTCAAGCCCCCAGACATGCATGCAGCCCCCCTCCCCTTGGGCTGCAATGGGCCAGTAGGGCAGCACCTGCTGCGCTCTCTCTCCCTCAAGCCAGAGTGTGATGTTGCTTACCTGAGAACTTGGCCCAGGACCGAGAGCCAGGCTCCGGAGCTCCCGCTCCCTAGGCCAATCCCCTGGGTGGTCCCGGCAGGAGCCCTGCATTGCCCTGTTCCCTGGGGGCACTTGGGGGCCCAGCTCTGTCCCCGCCCTCGGCGGCTGCCGCAGGGTGGTCGGGGGCCCAGCACTGCCCTCCCGGTGGCTGCAGCGGGGAACTGGGGACCCAGCACTGCCCCTCCCCGGTGGCTGCAGCACGGTGCTCCGGGGCCAGCACTGCTTCCCCCCTGGTGGCTGCAGCGCGGTGCTCCGGGGCCCAGCACTGCTTCCCCCAGGTAGCTGCAGCGCAGTGCTCCGGAGCCCAGCACTGCTTCCCCCCAGTGGCTGCTGCGCGGTGCTCCGGGGCCCAGCACTGCTCCCCCCCCAGTGGCTGCAGCGCGGTGCTCCGGGGCCCAGTATTGCCTGTCTCATGTTGCAGTTCGTGCCATTCCGGGATTACATGGATCACTCTGGGAACCAGGTGCTGAGCATGGCGCGCCTGGCCAAGGACGTGCTGGCCGAGATCCCGGAGCAGCTGCTTTCCTACATGAAGAGTCACGACATCAAGCCCCGCCATACTGACCCACAGTAGCTCCTCCTCTGTGCAGCCCAAGCCAATCAGACACTGCTGCTCCTGCCAGGCCTGAGGCTGCACCCCCCAGCATGCGCCCACCTGAGTTGAGCTGGTTGTCGCCCCCTGGATGCAGCCCCGGAGGCTGGCTCGGCCCTCAGGGCTGGCACTGTGCCTCTGTCTGGGGGAGGGCCGCTGCTGACCTGGGCTCCCTTCCCTGCCAGCTGCAGGCAGCCCAGGAGCCTGGGAGCAGAGCAGGGTCAGAGGTGTTCAGCAGTGTCTTGTCAGGCCCCCCCCCCACTGGCCCAATAAGGGGGCGCGGAGCCCTGCCCTGTCCAGATCCTGCCAATAAAGCTTTGTAGGTGCCCTGGTGCCTGTGTCGTGCTGGGTCTCAGGGCAGCACCTTCGCTCAGGCCTCGCAAGCTCGTTCTCCTGCCAGCCCCCCCACTGCTCCCTGCTGACATGGCAGCATCAGGCTAGCGCTCTCGGCTGGCATGCAGGCCTTCCTCCTGGGTCCTTGCCCAGGCCGCAGCAGTGTTCCCAGCAGAGCCAGGCCTGGGCCTGGGCCTGAGATGGCAGTAGGGTGTGGGAGCCACATGCACCTGGGCCCAGTGCCATGCTGTGTGGAACTGCGGCCAGGGGCTGTTGTTTCCTGGGCACCTGCTGATCATGGGCAATGGGCTCCATGCTGCACGGCTCGGCCAGTGCTGCCTCTCTCTGAACCTGACTGGGGCTCCCACTCACCATCTCCCCTGGGAACCATAGGTGAGGATAAGGGGCAACTGGGCCACCAGCTCCTTTGCGCTGAGTGCTCTCCCAGGAAATCCCTGCCTCCATGGTTGCTAGGGACTGGTCGCATTGAGCCCCAGATCCCCCGTGCTCTTCAGTCTGAGCTGGGCAGATGGATGAGCTGGGGGCAGGGCTAACAGGGCCTCAGGCACATCCCAGGGCGTGAGCCCACGATTCATGGTCACACCCTAGCTAAGACCATTTCTTCAGACTGACCCTGCAGCCCTTGGAGGTGGGCATCAGTCCCTGCTCCGATAAATCAGGGCAACTCGCCCAGCCTCAGCTGGGCTCTGTGGGACCTGCTGGGGAGCTCAGCTCTGTTCAGGGCAGGTCGCTGCAGGCAGCTACGGAGCTGGCCTGCCTCCCTGTTCTGGATGGGCCAAGCAGCTGCCACATCCCCACACACACTTTAGTGTGAACACTCCCGGGTGACAGGCTGGGCATGCTGAGGTGGTGCGGTGGGGGACGGGGAAGGGCCAGGACACAGTAGCACAGCTGCCCGGTAGGGGGGGTGAGGGGCTCTGTGCCGGGCTATTGTGTGCTGTCATGCCACGAGGCATTATAGGGCTGGCGCAGCCTACAGCTAAGGAAACAGTTAGCAGTAAAGGGCTTTACTGATCTACCCACAGCACATCAGTGCAGGCTGCATCCTAGCCAGTCCCTGGTCACCAGGCACAGCTTGGTGAGACGTCTGCCAGCCAAGAGCAATGTCCCTTGCATTAACTTCTCTCTAAACGAGCATTGAGGGCCGTTCACCAGCGTGGGCGTGTGTGGCCAAAGCACCCCTGTACGCCCAGCAAGCTGTTAGTTGTGCCGCAGCCCTGAGTATGGAGTCCTTGCAGTCACCCCTCAACCTGAAAGATCATGGCCTGTCCTGGGACACACAGAGCACTCAGGGCCTGAGCCTGCATCACTTAAAACAGGCAGTGGCAGCAGCCCCTCCAGATATCACTGGTCAATGGCAGGTGGGCAGTACCCAGAACCATCTGCCTTCACAGACCCCTCGGGTCCAACGCTCCCCGCAGGAAGCACTGATCCTCTGAGTGGGTTCTGGCACTGCAGCATGGAGCTGCTCTGGGCCCCGCCAACTCACCTTTGCACTAGGCATCACACAGATGTAGACACACTCCAGAGTCTAGGAATGGGCCTGTTCTTGCTCTGCCCCCCACTGTAATCAAAGGCTAAGGTGCTGAGTTTAGGGTCTCCAGTACGGCTTTACTCCTGTGTACCCCACAGCCATGGGGGCTGGGGGGAGAGGGGGATTCTATCATAAATGAAGCGTGCTGTTAGTAGGTCTGGCTCTCTGCTAAGCCTTGAAAGCATTTTATATTATGGTTATGCCTGCGATCGGGGCCCCACTGTGCCGGGTTCTGCACAGCCCCCAGCCTCCCCTCCCTCCAACAGAGCTCAGCCATCATTGTGCCAGGTGCTGCACACACCCACTGTGCATGCCAGGGCTGTACAACCCCCTCCTCGCCCAGCAGAGATCAGGCCCCCACTCCACCGGAAAGCATCACAAGATGAACACTGATAGTCAAGCTCGGCCTGTAAATAGACAAGGGGTGGGAGCGGCAGGGACTTGCCCAAGGCCACCCAGCAGCAGTCAGGAACCTCAGTGGAGGGCTTCATCCACTGGCACCGCTGTCTTTTGCACTCAAGTCCCAGGGGTTTGGGTTTTGGGGAGCACTCGGTGTGGAAACACGTGCACTAGGGCTGGGTAATTCCATGCCCCCTGGTTTGAGAAGAGTAATTAACCCTTGGAACAACTTCCCTGCAGGCCTGGTGGATGCCATGTCCCACAGGGTTTAAACCAAGTGTGGCTGTTTTCTGACAGCTCTGCTCCAGGGGTTATGGAGGGGGGCAGGTCTCTGGCCTGGGTTACACAGGGCTCAGACGAGGTGAGCACCAGGGACCTTCCTGCCTTGGAATCTATGAAGAACAGGGTCAGGCAGGTGTCATATGGGGCATTTCCTGTCCCCAGCCCAGGCACCTGTCCCGCCGCAGAGCAACCAGGCAAAGCGACTGGTGGGGAGGAGCACACAGGTTCCCTGGGTAACAGCACCACCTACTGGCCCCGCACAGGGCAGGTGCTGCTCCCGCTGGCCTCCACCCGCCACGGCACACTTCAGGAGACACCTACCAGCAAAGGGGCCCCAAAATGCCCTTTCCATCCCTCCCTCCCAATGCCCCACAGCCCATCCTCTCTGCGTCCCCCTGCCCATCCCCCACAGCCCATCCCCCGAGTCCCCCTGCCCATCCCCCACAACCCTCCCTTCCCATCCTCTCTGCAGCTCCCTTCCCATCCCCCACAGCCCTCCCTCCCAATGCCCCCCTGGGTTCCCCTGCCCATCCCGCACAGCCCTTCCTTCCCATCCTCTCTGCATCTCCCTTCTCATCCCCCACAGCCCTCACTCCCAAAGTTCTCCTGTGTCCCCCTGCCCATCCCCCACAGCCCACACTCTCTGGGTCCCCCCGGGGCCTATCCTGGGCTGGCCGCAGGCCGGTCCAGCTGGGGCGCCTCCGCGCGGGGGGCGGGGTCTGTTCCTCAACTGCCAGCAGCGAGAGAACCCAGGCGTCCGGGGCCTCCGCGCTCATTGGCTGGGTCGGAGCCACCATTGATTCCCGGCCGCAGATTCGCCTCGCCCGGCTCGGCACTGCCAGACTCCTGGGGGTGACTGCAGGGCACGGCCCACCCCAGCCCGCCAGCCAGCCCCGGCCTCGCCTCGCTGGGCCCGGCTCGGCCCGTCCCAGCCCGCTCTCCTGTCCCGCCCGGCTGTGGCGAAAGTGCGGTTGCTAAGGGCCGCGAGGCGCTTTACCCAGCGGGGCTGCCCCGCGCC